>NW_010112396.1:45000-95158 GCF_000699245.1 Pterocles gutturalis | reverse complement strand
TTTTTTTTGTGTTTGTTCAATTTTTTTAAGCCTGTCATTTCCTGAGGGAAAGTTTTCAAGTTCTACTGAAACCATCTCAAGTTGGACCTCCTGATGATGGCAGACGCCACCACAGAACCCAGGGATGGCAATGCACACCCCTTTTGCTGGATTGCAATTCTACTTGCTTGGGGAATTAGAGACAGATGAAAGGAATTGTTCTGTCAAATCACCACTGTGCTCCAACCCATTTGGATGTTTCTACTTACAAAAGTGAAGAGACATCACTTTCCAGAGAAGCAGGAAGAAGGGAAGCTAATGGAGCATAGAGATATCTTATGTGGCCAGCAGAGGAAAAGGTTAATAATTTCCCCTGTAAAGGGCAACATCAACCCTCCTCCCACCAGAATTGTCAAGTTGGTTGAGAGGGAAAAGAATGGGACACATTTTAGAAAATAACCTAAAGACAACAGAATATGATGAGGAAGCAGGAGATTTAGAAGAGCATTGGCCTCTCAATGAAAAGAGAAAACGATAACCTTAAATTGTAACATCTCTGTAGTAAGAATCATCCTTTATCTGCATAACATAACAATATAAATATTACCTAGCACAACAGCACCCATAACCAGATCAGTAGTCATACTATTTATTTGAAAAGAGCAGCACTGAGGCAATAATGCCTTCCAGGAAACAAGCAGCTTCCTCGCAAAGTGTTTAAATACTCAAAATACAAAACATTGTCTGTATTTCTGCCAGAAAAAGAAAAAATTGGGAAAAGATGATACCATTTGCTTTGTCCAGCCTGAAAGACAAGAAGGTATGGGTTGATTTATTTATTCAGGTAATTCATAATCTACCTTCAGACTCTAAAAATAGGTAGCATTTCTTATCTCCAGAATTGGACATAAATTTAAGGGTCCTATAATGCCCTACGGGTGCTCTGATTCTACAGCATTTCACTTTAAATGAATTGTAAGCATTCAGAAACATCTTTATGGATTGAAGGTACAGTTTGAGGAAAAAAAACCTAATGAAATTACAATTTTTTGCAAGAATTATTGACTTAAAGGATAACTGATGAGTGAGCAGATCTTCAAAGAAGGACTCAATAATATAAGTCACCAAAAACATACATGTGAGCAAAATGGGAAACCTATTGGGAGGTATAGAGAAACCTATTGTACCACTTTACTGAGCATCCATAAGGTTTATCTAGAACTCCGAGAAAGATGCAGATCAGCTGAGAAGACTGCAGAAGATGGCAATAAAAATGGTCAGTAACTACAGAATATGCCATACAAGGGTAGGAAGCAGCTGGGGTTTCTTAGTCTATGAAGAAGACTGGAGACTTTGGCGTAACCGAATTCAAACCATAGAATGTACAGAGCTATGGCACAGGAAAAAAAGTGTGGTATATTTTGTGCCTGCCGTGAACAAGGAAATTACAGACAAAATGGCTTGCTTTGCACACAGAAATATTCAGTTTATGAATGATTACCTGGGGAGGTTGTACAGCATCCACAGCTGGATGTAACTCAACAAACAACTGTCCAGACTGACAGAAGTACACTACTGTCATTGGAGGGATAAAATAGAGGAACTCTCGAGGTCACCTGAGAGCTCATTAATAAATGAAAAACACTAACAGAATCATTGTAAGGATTTTCTTTAAAATAAAATATAAACCCATTATCTCACATACGTGAACTATTAGCATTTGCTGAAGTAGGAACATGCAAATATGGCAGTTCTTGAAAGGTTGGAAAGGCAGGGGAAGGAGTATATAGAAGTGTATACGTGAAAAAAGAACCTGCAACAATAATGCATGTAATGGATATCGACAAAGCATCACTTACAGTGACATACTGATTATAGTTAAGCTCTAATTACATACTCCACAGATAATTTCTGGTATTTAAGCTAAAACTCTAACTTTAGTTCAAAATTTCTAACCCATAACTGCTGCCTACCTACATTCTGATCCACTCTGTTTTACCCTGCCGTACACAATCGGGAGCTGACAAGAAGAGCAAGTTTCCTCTCTGATTTCACTGTGTAGTGATGATTTCCAAAGGACGAATGGTGGTTTAGTGAAAACACACTCGCAAGGTTATCCTTGAATATGGTAAACAGTTTAACAGAATTGTAAACAATACTCAAGTCCCAGAAAACTGTAATTAAACTTAACTCTACTGTGCTACAAGAAACACTGTGAGCAAAGACCTTTACAGCTGCTTCATGCTTGGTTTGTGGTTTGTTTTGCTGGGTTTTTTTTTCCCAATTCTTTTACTGCAGAGTTGGCAGTACTGTTAAGAGCAGAACAGACAAACATTTCCCTTAGGTATAGGTTAACGAGCCTCTCCAATCACATTCATTATCTCAGCAATTTACTTTTTCGTAAGTCTGTATGCGCGAAACTAAGACACATTTCTAAATGTTAAAACATTTCTGATCAGTTAAACGTGAAGATTGTAACTGCAGCTATTCGGATCTCTCTGCTTACCTTATAGGGCCCAAGCAGTTGCTTTTTGTGCACATGAAACACATTTGCTTACAAAGAAATGGTGAAAAATCACAGCAAGGGATTCTAAATACAGTTCACATCCTGCGTGCTAAAGCGTAACACCATAGCTGTGACAAGGACTGTGACCATGGCATACAGCCCGTGGCCAAGGCGGGGCACACGTGAAGCAGCTCTGAAGCTACTACCCTTCGCAGGAATTTGGGATAACCATGGATATGGAAGGGAACTCACGTGACAGGACACAGCAGTGGGGACCAGGTTGTGTCCTCTGCTGTACGCTTAGCAAAACAGACAGCCTGCTGGAGAACACGCATTCCCTTTCCTCTGCTGGATACCCCGCAAGAGAGATGGACCAATGGAGAAGGTAGGAAATCTTTCTTTACTGGGAAATAGGGTCTCAGGAGTTCCTTCTCCCCAAAGATCTGCTTTTTAGGTAGGGAAGCGCTCAGAGTAGGTCTTACAGGCAGCAGGATGGGATTCTAAGGTGAGAAACTTCTGTAAGGATAGTAGGTCAAAAGTTCCTTCAGCCAAAGGCAATTAAAGGGTACCATCTCTTCCCTCTTCCTTGTAGCTCCTAAAATCTCAGGGGATCAGCAGAATTACTAGTGAATAGGGCCTGGGTAAGTACAATTTTAAAAACCAGCCTCATTCCTTACGTCTCCCCCACCCCAAACGAGCAATGGCAGTCAGTAGAGTGGATGTTCTCTGTGACTGAGTGTTCAGAAGAGAGCAAAGAATAAAAAAATAAATCGAGTACTTGCTGATCCAGCTAATACGAAAGTCAAGGAAATTAACAAAGCTCCTTGAGAAATGTCACAGCTTTCTGTTATCTGAGGGGAGCACTCTGCACTGGATGGGAAGGCTAGGAAAAGGCTGCAAGACACCAAACTTCACTTAAAAACAAAATCACGGGTTATTAGAACTACTTATTAATTAACAGGAGAATCTCTTCCTTTACACTTGATAGGTTGGGAAGTATTTTGTCAGCAGCAATGCAGAAGTCTCAGAAAAGCTTTTTATTTTTTTTTAATACAAGGTATATTCATTCACTTATACAAAAATTCTGAAGGTAAGCAAGTGAAAAGTGATCATATTCATATGATTTCCAGTCTGTTTGATTTTGTCTTGAGAAAATAAATGAAACAGCTTCCTGGAATAGCGAGGAGGATTTTATTATTCATGGAAAAAAGCATAATAGACCAACATGCATAAGTCATGAAGAAATAACCTAAACACAACCTACCGGTACTCCCTGTTCCAATCAGAAGAAAATAGGAACATATAGTCCATCGGTTATTTTAATAGTTAGGCAGACATTTGACTTGGTTAAATCTGACAGTTTAAGACACTAAGCCAATATTCTCATTAAGAAAAATAACAGCATTGCCACTGTTATTGGTGCTTCTCCTACTGTAAAGTACTACTGTATGTGTTGAAATCACAGAGCGCCTTTGATGTCTGGTTCAGATTTCCGCTAAAAATTCAGTTTGTCAATCCATATGCCTACATATTGATTAAGTACTCCTGGTAATAGTTCAATGTTTCAGGTTGAATAGGCACTAAGGCCAGTTTTCAAGACTGACAGGGTAAACAAAGTTCACCCGTCTCAATCATAGGCCATTCATCAGCTGCATTAATTTTTTCTTTTACCTATATATTTGACTATTTATACTTCTATTTCAAAATAAGATGCAGTCCTGATCGCCAGGTGTGTATTACTTCCTAAAATTAGTGCATATACTTGCTGATGTCCATCAGCCATTTTAAAGAATTAAATAAAGTATGTCCTAAACTCTCGTAATGGTACTTGTGAGCTACAGTTTTTGTGAAGCAATGAAAGCACAGAACATATCTTCATATGTAAACAGTTGCTAGGCATTTATTCCTTTTCTTTATAGTCGTGTTGACTTTGGGTATAATAATAAACTTTGCTTTCAGTGGAGTCCCACAGGCATGATTATTACAGGATTTACTGCCTTGTATGAATCACTGAAACAGCACTTAGGAAGGGAGCCTGAAATGAAGATTGTTGTATAAGTAATATAACCGCTGGATATTCAATCACAATTGAGGAGTTTGAGAAGGTGGTGTTTTGTTGTTTGGGTTTTTTCATTTGTTGTTGGGTTGGGGTTTAAATCTCAACAAATGGAGACAAGAAACTGACATATTATAATCAGAAAATCAAACTCTCTACAATCAGCATTTGAAGCCATACAGCCCAGGAATGAAATAATTATTTTTCATAAACAATAGAATTTGGCCCGACTTTCAGCATGGATTTCACTTAAATTTTAAATTTAAACCTACATCTAAGATTCACTTGATCTGAAATTTGATTTGTGTGTAGCAAACTGTAACTTTTTGGGGGGCGAAGTTTCACAAAGAAATAATAAATGCATTTCATGGAAAACAAGTTAGCAGAAAGAAGAAAGTGGGGAAAAACCCACAAAACCCAAAACCGGAGGAGTTTATGTTTTTCAGCACTCAGAGTGTACATAAGCTTCAGATTGGATACTGATATTAATTATAGAATCACAGCCACCCTCACAGTGAAAAATTTCTTCCTAATATCTAATCTAAGACTGCCCTCTTCCAGTTTAAATCCATTACCCCTCGTCCTGTCACTGCCTGCCCTTGTAAAAAGTCCCTCCCCATCTCTCCTGTAGCCCCCTTCAGGTACTGGAAGGGCTGCGATAAGAACTCCTCGGAGCCTTCTCTTCTCCAGGCTGAACAACCCCAACTCTCTCAGCCTGTCCTCACAGGGGAGGTGCTCCAGCCCTCTGACCATCTTTGTGGCCTCTGAACCCACTCCAACAGCTCAACGTCCTTCTTGCGTTGGGAGGTGCAGAGCTGGACGCAGTACTGCAGGTGGGGCCTCACGAGAGCAGAGTACAGGGGGAGAATCACCTCCCCCGACCTGCTGGCCACGCTTCTCTTGGGGCAGCCGACGATCTGGTTGGCCTCGTGGGCCACGAGCGCACACTGCTGACTCACGTTCAGTTTTTCATCAGCCGACACCCCCAAGTCCTTCTCCTCAGGGCTGCTCTCAATCCATTCTCCTCCCAGCCTGTATTTGTGCTGGGGATTGCCCTGACCCACGTGCAGGACCTTGCACTTGGCCTTGTTGAACTTCATGAGGTTGGCATGGGGCCACCTCTCCAGCCTGTCAGGGTCCCTCTGGATGGCATCCCTTCCCTCCAGCATGTCACCACACCACACAGCTTGGTGTCATTGGCAAACTTACTGAGGATGCACTCGATCCCACTGTCCATGTCGCCAACAAGGATATTAAATAGCACCGGTCCCAGTACCGATCCCTAAGGAACACCACTCATCACTGGTCTCTATTTGGACATTGACCCATTGACCTCAACTCTCTGAGTGCACCCACCCAGCCAATTCCTTATCCAGCGGGTGGTGCATCCATCAAATTGGAAAATTCTTTGACAGACTGAATTACAGATGCAGTACGTTACCCTCCACACACACCCCCCCAAATCCTGGCATGAACCACAGGAAAGATACCATAGAATAGATTTGTGCTTCAATTAACAGATATTGATTATTTGCTGAAGGAAAGATATATACTCAAGATCAGATGCAGCTGAAACACAAGGATAGTTTCACTAGTTAAATGCATTTTATGGTATAAGAGATTTCAGTAGCATTAGGAAGAGTTTATGAATTCTTCATTTTTCCCCTTTTCAGTGTGATAATTTGTTGAGTAAACTACTACAGAATACAAATCATATTGACAGAATACGGCAAGTCAATTATTTCCCCTTCTGCTGCTATGTGTTGTTAGCCATTAATTAGCATGTCATTTAATTATGCTGAGATCTGCTGACAAGGTTGGAAGGTCTGTGCTGTTTCTGTGGGCCACCTATTCCCTATGTTGGAGATTACTCAGTAATTCTTTTTAATTTTATTTTTATTCTTGAAACTTGCCACTTCAGCTATCTGGTGTAAGCAAGTACAGGGGGAGATTACTGTTTGTTTTTGAAGTACACAGCACACTTACTTGCAAGATTAAGTACCTGATTAGCCAATAAATGTTAATAGAAGATATTTTACTCTACAAATAATTGTATTCTGGTAACTGACAGTAATGATTTCTTACATTCCCCTTATTTTTCAGATGATGCACAACTCTAATGGTGGCAACTTAAAATAGACCTCGTATTCTCTCAGCTACAACATGAAAAAGACCATACTGAATATTAAAAAAAAGATGCTTACCTGACCGCCCATCCCGTTGAAAATCCACGTGGTACCATTCACCATCATTCACCTTCTTCTGCAAGGCTTTTATTTTTATAGTACCTGATCCCATGTCTAACAGCAGGTAGAGGTGGCCATCAAGCATCTCAATAGCAAAAAAGTCAACCTTCACCATCTGTGGGTGTTTGGCATCTTTTTGGTGCCTGGGTTTTCCATGACTAAAAAGAATCAGGCCATTTGGCTCCGTTGTACGAAAGTCAAACGATATTGAGCCTGTTTTCTTGGCATTCCACTTTGGCAAAGAGATGAAAGACTCTGGCGTTTCAAACGTGATTGGATCTAAGGTTGCGACATTCTCACATTTAAATGCTACAACCCCGTGAATCTTCATTTTAGGATCTCCTTGCTTGGCAAGTCGAGATAACTCCAACCTGACATCGTTATTTTTGTACACAACCTGCAAGCAAAGCAGAGAACTTACTAAGAGGAACTTGACCATTTTAATCCAACAGATATAATCCTGAAGAGGCTTATTTAAAGGATAATAATGATGGTATATGAATATGATAATTTACACACACACAAAATTGAATAACTATTTCCATTGACTAATGATTTGATAAGTTTTCATTAAACCAAAGTTGCTCTAAAAATATCCCCAGAGTTAATTCAAACAATCTGAAAGAATCTGCACATAATTTATACTATCAGTCGTAAATCAGCTTGCATAGCCCTGATTGCTTAAAAGCCCTCTCTGCACAGCCATTCTGCTACGTTAGAGAAGTATTAGATTTCTTCTTCCTCTAAACCCTTTGTCCCTGTCTTAACTCTTTTCTTCATGTACAGAAAATGTTCCAAGGTCAGATACTTTATAATTTAACAGCTTTTCAGTTTGTCCTTGGGTCTGAGGAATAGCAGCATCCATGGCATTCATGAAGCTATAAAATAGGGAAACTGGTGTATTGCAGATCAGAACAGGGCATCTTTGAGCCAGTTCAATTGGACAAAAAACAAAACCACTTATGTATTTTCCCTGACTGAGGACTTTTCTGATAGAAACGAAAGAGAATATTAGTTTTAAATCCAATTGACCTCCACAGCAAATATTCTTGCTTCAAATCATGTATTTGCTCTACCCAGAGAAGCCTGTCATGATATAACCATTTCCCAGGGTTCTGGTCTTTATTAGGATATTCTGAAAACACTGCTATTCCTGTGCTGTCCAGGATACAAGGACTGCTTAAACAAAGCACTCGAATAGCAGAGGTGTGCACAAGTGTTTTGTCAATATTTTTTACTGTTCAAGAAATTATATACTCAAGCTAAAATACCACTGAAGAGCTGAACACGAATGCATGGCCACAGAAGCTAAAACCTAAGGTTAAGCCTACATCAGAAAGCAATTTGGAGCAAAAGCAACAGCTCAGCAGATGTAAGCACTTTGTGCTGAGGCTTCTTCATCTACAGGTTCTATACCATTTCTAGATCATGGCTGGCCCCTGGATCCAGCGCTCCAGCTATACAATGCAGCCTGAAGCTGATCAGGGGACCCGTCCCTGGTTTAGACCTTACAACCCTATATTAGAGGTGAGAAAGTGCTTACTGAATACTTAGGATATTTAAAGATAACAGAACACTAAAGAGATGATTGATAGATCGATAATTTTTTACTGTAAGAACTGTGTTCTTTCAAATTATAGCATTATCCACCCATCAAATTTATCATAAACCATGGAAGAATTATTCTACTACATTAAAAATGTGTCCTAAAAGCTAACAAATAAGCCTATTTCTACATTTTATTTCAGAGTTCAGTACAAATACTGCTGCTCCCACTGGAGCTGTGTCTCCAATGACAATAAACAAACCTCACTGTGGATTCCTGACAGCAGAAGTGATCCTGTGCCATGGAGAGGCGGATAACGTGCTGCCTTCTTTAAGCGAAAACACAAGAAGTGACTAGAACTGGACCATCTTGTAATCTTAGGGAGTAAGGATTCATATTTGCATTTGTCAAACACTTCTGTAACACCCCAGAGATTGCAGATTATGCAAAGGAATTTAGGAGAGCACTGGAAAATAAGCACATACAAGTGATCTCCCGTTAGGGTGACTTTCTGTCTTTAGAGCAAAGCAAGCCAAAAGGCAGAAGAATGCAGCAAGACGCCAGCAGCCTGGCAGGCGAGCCTACTTAAGAGATATTTCATCTCATGAAACATTGGCCACTTTCTACAGTGAGAGGGATTTTGGATAGCTTCCACCTCATTTGAAGGAGTTACAGGGGGCAACCTTTCTAGAATAGACCGAAAAGCATTAAACAGAAGCTAGAGGATAGGATAAAAAAAAGGAACAGATGGGCTTCTCATTAGAATTAAATCATGCTGTTGACAACAGAAGTAATTAAGGCAACAAAGAACACGAGGAGAAAATATTCTTTAATTGCCTACTGAACAAAGGTAGGTACCAGGACAATGCAAATAAATGTACAAAGATAATTTCTTGTTTATGGACAAACTCAAATTGTCTGCTGTTAATGAAAACTGGTCGATTGAATAATGAAATTAGTAGTTAATAGCTATACTAGAAAAATCGAGCAGACAAAAGGAGCGCTAAGCTTTTCCCGCTGTCTAAAACAGCTCTATAGGCTTTCAAGTCATTTGCCAACTCAGAAACCATAACTTGTAATAAATATCGTTCCAGGACCCGATGGACAAAGTGCAGACAGGAGTACCAGCAATAGTTTCTCAGTAAGTCATCACCACCTCTTTAAGTAGCTTGACAGATAACATATGAGGGAAAAATTGCTAGAGCACTTCAGCAAGAGCAGTAAATATTGGTAATTTCATGCCACCAATATTAAAACATTATTGGAATCCCTAAACATATTGCGATTTCTTACCTCCATATTCCACAATTAAAACTTCGTAATTCCTGAAATGTGAATGATTGCATCCTATTGCATTCATTTTGTGGAACACACCTACACTTATGGTCTAAGTTTTAGGATGTTTATGTTCTTTTAATCTTGCAAAACTAAAAATTTGGAACCGAATTATCATGGATAATTAGTATTAAAGCAGGAATATATAACCATAACTGAAAACCACAACTGAAAAGAACTGTAAATTATTAATTGAACACAGCTGGCATTTGGAAGCCCCTTTCCTGCTGTTATGCTCAGATTCTTACCCCTCTCCCCATCTCCCTGTCCATGAATGATCTACTCAGCCATCAGCGAAGAACAGCAACAAGGAGAAAAGCAGTATGTTCACAGAAAGAAGTAGTCATTAAATTCCAGGAGAAGAATTGAACAGTAAGGAATAATTCCAAGACTAATATCTGCTTTATAACACATGGAGGTATATGCTTCAGAACTGATAGCCTCTAGGGTACAAACAGTTTACTAATTTATCATTTTCCAAAGATCCTGCCCTTTAATTTTTTTGCCTTCAGGGTACGTAAGGACAAACATGCTTTTAATAGGGCTTACATTATCCACTGCTATTTCCATCTAAGACCCCCAACAATGTTACCTCAAGACATTCTCCCTCCAGTAGAGACCTGGATCCACAATTAGTCAAGTGAAGGTAATTTGCAATGGAGAAATATTTCAGTCACATTCACCTTTACTCCTACACAACCTATCCTTGCACCGCTATGTGCTTCCCCAGCATCTTTTGGACTGGCCCTGGTAATAACTCGCTTGCTCTCGCACTCGCTCTCATACCTGAGCAACAGCAATATCATTTCCCTGCACGCCAAACTGCCAGCCCTCAGCGAATTGTATCGTGCTACTAAGAGAACCGTGAATTTGTCTTCTATTCACTGTATTCTCTCCTCTTAAGTAAGATTCAAGACCTCAGTCTTTAAAATATATCTAATCACCTCATTCTTGGAAACTCCAAAAGGTCACCTCAATTCCCAAGAAAAAAAAAGCAGCTAGCAATTCCCTGCGTAATTTGCAACCAAGCTATCCAAAGCAAGGAATAAATTTGTTTTCCAGGAGAGAAAGGGCAGACCTACATATCATTTTACTATCAAGATACACGCTCCCTTTGCTACCATCTAGGCCAACCACATGCCGAGTAACTTTCAGCATCACAGTGCTGACACTTAAAAAGTAAGCCCAGCTAAGAGACAGCAAATATCCCTGTCAGCTCAGCACTCTCTTGAACATGGTCTGTGGTCATCTTGGAGCACAAGCAAAATTAATTCATGCTTCCCAAAGGTATATCATATATAAAATTTATCGCAATCCAGGGCCCTGGTATGCAATGAACTCTAGAAATAGATTAAGAATTCATTACAGATCTTGCCAATCGCCATGGCAGGTGCCTTCAACAACAAAAATATAGCAGAGCCATCAGTGAAAATATATTAACAAATTGGCAATGTATAAATGTACGAATGACTTTGAGAAAGGCTGAAGGAGAAGGAATTTACTGTTGATGTTAAAGATCTGTCCTAAATGTACAAGAGTTCACATGTAAAATCAAAAAGTCGCGATAATAAAAAGATTAATATCAACAAAGCCCTACCCTTCTTCTGATCCTATCCCATGACATTTAAAACTCAAAGTGCAGCCCTTTCCACATTAAGATTGCTTTTTATATTCTGTACACCAAATGCTGTAAGTGAAAAAATCCCGTTACACTTAAATATTTCAGAATACTGACCAACTCTGCTAGCAACAGCCTTTCAATCACTGTGATTAAAAGCCTTTAAATTACCATGAAGCATTTCTTACAAATTACTTTATATTATTAAAACCAAATATGATCCTTCAGGAGCTAATCCCATCACCTAATTTGCAGCATCTGGGGTTCCTTGAGAACCAAAGGGAACCCAGGAGTTCACAGCACCTCCATGACGATCTTGCTCTGAAGAGCTTGTCTATTTGCTTCATAGAGATGGGTGGAAAAAATACATTTTAAAATGCAATTTGAATGAGTGGATGAATCCAGTCTCTAAATCTGTTATAAAAAAATTAATTAAATCCTTACGTTACTATAAAGCAGTATTTTCATATTTTCATGAAGTCTGGATCCCCTAGCGCAAACAATGGCAGCTAGTTCTCTGAAACGGAGACTGGTGTCATCCAAAATGGCTCAGGTAGGTGCTGCTAAACTGCAGTTTTATGCTGCACTGTGAAGTCAGTGGGACATAACTTACCGCTGTCAGAAATTGTAGCAATGGACAGTAACTAAAGCCTGAGGCAATTTTCCCAGCAGACCTTACCAGCCACCATGCTCATTGAGAACTACCTGGTGCATACGGCATCACACTCCCCAGAAATCCCAACACAAAACTGACCACAGAGTTATCCTGTGTTTTTTCAGTATTTGCTGAATGGGTTTGAACTAATCCATGAATGCCAGGTCCTCCCAGGAGGCTTGCCATTTTGCTAATACGCTTCAGTCCTTTTCTAAGCTCTAAAATGAAGATATCAAGGAACACAATGATCTACAGACTATTTATGCAAAACTTAGGGAGCCCCAGTTCAAAGGTTTGCAATGAGGTGTATTTGTGAATGCCACGGGAAATCACACAGAATATAATGACAACAGCCATTCATTACTCAACTTGATAAACCAGCTTTGTTTTCTGAACACAGTCAAGAGATTAGCAGGCATAATGAAAGCTCCAAGACAATTTAATGATCCTCAAATGAAATGGTTTTAATTTTCCTGGAGTGGACATGTGTGTGTGTGGTGGTGTGGGGCATTTAGAAAGGGGGTTGGGTTGAGCACCAAAACAAAAACCGTGTCTACAGAGTCCTACTGAGTGGGAGGTAGGACTCGGGACACCAGGATAGGGCTCTGTGATACAGATACATAAACACACAGAGAAAGTGATAGCACGTGCATTTTACCACATTATTTTAGATCAATTAATAGGGTCTGGGCAACTGCCCTGCAAGTTTCAGCTCAAAAAAAGCTTGACCTATAGAGTTAGGAAAAAAGAAAAAGCATGTCTAATCAACTACAGAGCCACAAATTCCACGGAAAATATATCTGGGAGTTTCACATTCTCCTGCCTCTTCTTCCTGTCCACTCTGAGCATTCAAAACCATGGAGCAGGAACAGAGCACACTCAGCTCTCCACGCACTCTACTGAAATGGGACTTGGCTCTTCCACGGTGACAGAGGAGGAGAGAAACCCACATGAAAGGCTATTGATTGTCCAAGTCCAAAGGAGCACTGAACACTGCTTAAGGTATGCAATAGGAGAAAAAAAAAGACTATTTAACAATTGGAAATGCAAAATGGCTATATCAGGCCTGCCCCCTCTCAGGGCAGTGGCTTTTGGAAAATATGAAACGGACTTTTTCAAGGCTAACATACTGCTGATATAGCATCATCGTATACTTTGTTCTACTGTTAATAGCTTTAGCTCTAACAAGCATATTCTAAAATCAGACATACTCTCCAAAGATTAATTTGTCCTACAAGGCAGAAAGAAAACAATCATTAGAATAATTCTTCCTATTAGAAGTCAGGACCAAAAGCCCAGGAACTTGGGTTTAACCTGCATCCGAATGCCTTACAGAGAACTTCTCGCTTCTCTGTGAAATGGATACACCATGCCCTCACAGGGCAGAAACTTGCACAAAGACTTAAGTTTCCATTACCAGCATCAGGTCTACTGGAGCTTTTTCCAAAGTCGCTCATATCTACACACACATATCCTATAGGGCATCATTCCTACCTCCCCCCCTGCCACATTTCTTTGTAAAGAAGAGGGCAGCCACCACGACAAAAAGAGTACGACATTCTGACTTTCTAGTACGCAATTACAGAGTACAGAGCACGCTGACCATTCAAACAGAAAAATAAAATGTACCCAATCTGGTCAAAAGCTACACTCAATACAGGCTGGTCCTGAAATATCCATGTGTCAAGGTCAACATAAAAGTGTAACATGCTATACCATGATAATACACTGGGCTTGTGCTTTAACACCACACTGAATGACTAACTAGAGGCAAGAAATTTCTGTGACTAAGCCACATGAAAATTTTGTGCACTCGTCTCTCTTAATTTTACAGGTTATATTGCACATCAGACATGTTTAAAACTTCTGTCCCAGAAAACAGACATACTGAATGCACACAAATATCTGTTCTATTTAAATTGCTTATTATTCTAGGAAGTAAATGGGTATCAAAAAAGGGTAAAAAATTGGCATAATTCTATGGAATTCTGCTACAAATCTGAAAACCATCACTCTCCTACCTCCAAACAACGACGTTAAAAGAATACAGAAAAAAAAAAAAACAAAAAACAAACAGAACAACAAATAGCTCACAATTTGGTACAGGGAAGATACCTTAACTACTCCAAGGCAATAAAAAAGTTGGTAATGGTTACATACAGTTGTAGAAACTAATCCAATCCTAACAGAATGAGAGTAAAAGTAATAGGCATCTTGTGAATGTTACAGGGCACTGTTTTCAGCAACTTTTTACTTGCTTTTCGTTAGATTCGCTGTGCAGTACTGGGCAAGTCACCCCAGTTGCATGCATCAGTCACCTATTTGCAGAATTAGTACAGTTCTGACAGCTGACCTTCTAGGAAAACTCGTCTCTTCTGCTGGAGTTTCAAATGCTGATCTCAGAACTGTTTGCTTCTTTTCTCTCCCACTTTGACTGCCTGAATAGAGACATCTAAAGAGGATGCCAGAGAATGTCTTTTTATGTTCTAAGTTACTGGCATATTGTTTAACTTGTTATATTAGCAGAAGCTAGGAAAAAAAAAATGAGCGTTTTTTCAAACAGCCTTGATAATGGGATCGTTATGTTTTTCACCCTGCTGTGGACACAAGTCTTTTGAACATCTTTTTTCCCCTCTTCAATAGACTATTTTGTTATTCTTTGTATGTCCTGCTGTCAGCTGCCAGACTGCTAAATGTTTCTGACTGTGGTTGCTATGCTTTCAGTTTTTAAGAAATGAGTTCAAGTTTTCTTTTTCTCTCTCTCTTTTTTTTTTTTTTTTTTTTTTTTTAACTTCCCATGGCAAAGACTCATAGAAATTTCTTGGCAACATCTAAATTGCAGAATTCAGGAACAAGTTGGTTGCACAGAAGCTCAATCAGCTCCCATGTAGGAATAAAACCTTTACTAAGACATAAGTCACAGAACAAAACCCAGAGAAAGAAGAATCACCAAAAGGAAAACTAACTGTGTTATTTGAGGCAAAAGCAGCTTTGCATTAATACATTATAGAAAGTCTAAGGAAGAAAACAAATTATATCCTATCTCCAATGCCTGTTTGGGAAAAGAAAGTGCTACAGAAGACCCAATTGTTGGGCTGGATTTCAGCTTTTTTCCTCCCCTTTCTTTCACAGTGCGGCAAGAGTTACCAAAGACTAATTCTGCAGGGAAGTCAGAAACACGCTATTTTCCCCTTTTCCCCATTAACCCTTCCCGCCCAAGATCAAACCCAAGAACTCTTTAGGGACTGCAAGAAAGAGGTACTATAAAGCAGAACACAGTAATTGCCTTTGTTTTCAGTGTAACATTCATTATATGCTAGATTTTTCCAATCTTTACCACTCAAAGCTTTAAATTCAAGGTCAGAAGATACAGAAGCAAATTATGGGAAAAGGAAAAAATAATGCAAATGTAAAAGTGAATGTTTTAAGGAACATCTCAAGTGCATCAGAAAGCAATGTGGCAGATGTACTTAAAAACTGAGCTACCTTTAATTAGGGTAGGAGTCATATGGAAATAAATGGAAGTGGCCACAAAAAGAGAAAAAGAATTTACCTTAAATTAAAGAGAAAAGCTAAAACGGACCCAACACAGAATCCAAGCTTGGGAGCTCAGTGATCCAAAGACAAACTAACAAAAACTTGCTAAAAAAAAAAAAGTAATTACCAATATACATAACCCTGAATGTCTGCAAATATTTGAAATTTTTTTTTCCATTTTAACCACATTTGAAAGCATACCTCAAAACAACTGTAGAATCCGAACTAAATGCAGAACATCAATTCTGCATATCTTTTGGTAAAACAAGGGGGGGTTATTCCACCTCTCACTAGCTTTCTTCCTCCAGCCTCTCCCATCAGTGTATTAGTAGCTGCCAACTTATAGCTCTTAACCTTGTAAATTCCCCAGAATAATAACTACCCGACAGCCTTTTTCTTCCCCTTCTTTCTCACTTATATAGGTTACTCTTGCATCTAGCTGAACAGCTAGCTCTTGGCTGGGGGTGTTTCTGGCTGCTTTCTGCTTTGGACTCATCTGCTTCGTTTCCCTGTTCCTGGTTTGAAAGATCCTTCTGTTCCACCAAGGGGAAAACAGCCTCTAATCCTAGGCTGAAATGGCATGCCGGTTGTATGAACTGACGGCCAGCCTCCATGCAGACAGCATCCTTCCCTTCCAGCCCTGGGAGCTGACCAGCTCTTCGGTGGAGTTGGCTACTTGCTGACAAGCTAGAGAAACTTTCCTTCTCCCACTCTGGGAGCCAGCATGGTACCCAGCTAGGGTAGCAGCTCTCTGATTGCAGCTGGTGATATTAACACAGCTAGCATGACAGGTAAATAGTCCAAAAAAGATCAGATTCCCACCCACTAACTACACTGCGAGCTTTCCTTTCACCGGCAGAGTGACTGACACACTCCTGGAAGACACCCAGGAAAATCCTTCCCTACCTTCACCTGCAATTTCCTATGAATCCTTACAATGCTTTTAACATAACCTTTTTGCTGCAACTTCAGTAACGCTTCAGATCAGTGTTTTGAAGCAATTTTTGCCTTCTCAGACAATTGGAAGGTATGTTTTCTGTAGTACTTCTGCATTCAAGGTTATCACTGCAATTCCAACACATGGTACACGGTATCCAAACCATAGCACCCATGTTTTTCAGAGGCAGCTCTTTCTTCACCATTTTTCAATGATACAGAGAGATACACCTTGAGGCTGCCGGGCACGGTGTTCCTTTGCATGCCATTCTGTGCTTACGTTCCTTTTCTAAACAACCTGTATTTCCTGAAATGACTGATAAAAACCAGTACTTACGCAGAGAAGAGGAAAAGCAGGGCTCTTCCACCTCAAACACTGACTTAGGTGCACAATGTGTATGGCTAAAAGCAATTTATAAATTTCCAAGAAAAGGATTAATTTAATTCATGGGATGTTTCTAAGGCTTTTTTTTTTTTTAATATATATTTAAGGCATCTTTAGCCACAACCTACTTAAAGACCATCTTTATGTTAATAAACTTTACTGAGGGTAAAGCTGTCCTCCAAACTAAACTTGCTGAACTAATCCAAACTAATTATCATCATTATAATGACAAGGAACAGGGATTAGTTGGTCTTCAAGATGTGGCTTCTCACTGTAGCGCAAGAGCCAAGCAGAGCATATGGAATTTGGTGTCATCTTAGTGATAAGGGAATGCCAGATGATAAAATCTCCTTACTCAATACAGAACCAAAAGAAGTCCTCAGCTTCAAGCAAAATCAGTTATTTTGACAGATAATCAGTAAAAACACATAACACTCCACCAAACTTTGTCTAATAACATTCAAGAAGAGCAGCTTACCATATGAAATTACCAACAAGTACCTTTACACATGCTACTACCGGTTATTGGGATCTAATACATATACGCAAACTTTTGAAGGTGTACTGTTCTGCAAATATTATAGGTTTCCTAAAATATTTTTGCTTACATAAGCGTGTCTGTCACAATAAACAAACATCATGGTGTTTATCTGGAAAACAGTTCTGAAGAGCACTAATTTTCAGTCAAGGGCAGAGAGTGCAATTAAGCATTTCTCACTTCCCCATGTCATTGTGTACATCAATTGAATGTCTCAGCAATGTTCTGACATTTGTTTTCAGCTTTAAGTGTTTTGGTTTGGTTTTTATTTCAAATAAACACCTCAACTTGAAGCTACCTTTTATATTAAACATATTTTGAAATGTTTTCAAATATCACCTTTGAAAAGCAGGGGAGAAATAGGCTTTCTTTGGGCAGAAGCATCAGGGAAAAATTATTTTCTGAGTGATTCCATTAAAATACTTTATCAGGACTACACACAGGACTGGCACTGAATGATGCATGAACAAAAAAAAATCATAAAGGGTATACATGAAATCTAAAGAAAGAATTTAGGCAGCCACATCTATACTAACTATTGCTTGTGTTCCCCTCGGTACAACACTATTCAAAAAACCCAGTACAAGACTGCGCAAGTAGTCGTAGTATAGCAAGTCACATGCATTTTCTGTGGAAAAGTTTGCCAAAAATTATTTTCAAGATTCTGCTCTCTGTAGTGGGGCCTTAGTCACACTGAAGCCACTGGTTCCTGGGAGAAATCCTGCTACAGAAAGCCTGACTGAGAATTAACTATCAAGCTGTTGATGACGTCTCATAAAAATTCAAAATTTCCAAGTTCTAGATTAGTCAGATTAAAATTGTTTCTAAATTGAACTATAAGCAAATGGTTTGAAAAGCTAATCCCCTTTACAGTAAATAAATTCTGATTCAAACTTTAAGCTTTCTTTCAAAAAGTGCAAGAACACTTAAAAAAATCTGTACAAAGACAACAAAGGTTCTAAATTGACAATTTTAAAATGTCTTCTTTTCCTCCTGAAGTTCATTTTGACACAAACAAGATAGCTGACCTCAGAAAAAGTTATAACCAGTTACCCACTGAAGGATGTTTTTTACATTCCTCCATCCTTGGCCTCTCAGCATGGCCCCAGTATGGCAACGCGCTTTCAAAAGAGAAGCTTGGAAACTCCAGTTCTTAGCTACCCATGATATTAACAATCATTGACTCAGCAGATACAGCAGTCTCATGGGATGACTTTTGCTGTAAGTCAAGATATTTCTACATCTGCCACCAGAATTAAGACCTTGACGTGTTTGATGCTTCCTAACAACTTCCTCTAAGCCTATAAGAAAAGAGAGGACAGCATACTGATTAATGGGATTTATTTAAGCTTGAAGCACCTGTTCTTAACCATTCCTTAGCTACAGTTTGGCATTTACTTCATAGCTGAATAAGAGATTGCAAAATCAGCTGTATAACCAGCATCATGAACTACATCATAGGTGACTACCACTGCACAGGGACCAATTTACAAAATAACTTCATGTACCAAGTTGGTGGTGGTTTTTTTGTTTTGGGTTGGTTTTTTTTTTTTTTTTTGATAGGGAAAAGAGACCAAAAATGTGCTCTTGCTTATCTCCGATAGAGCTTTTTAGTTGACATAACGCTAATCAGGTTTTTTTTTTTTTAACCTGTTTCAGTATATCAGCATTTCAATTCTTAAAACTGGTAAGAATCAAACCCCCTAACACAGATACAACAGAAATATTTCCACAAACATTTAAGGTATCAGATGTGCTAATCGTTTTGTTTGCATGTTCACGGGTGAGCCAAAACACCTAGGCTTTTACTTCACTGAATTTTCAATTATTTCCCCTTACAGCTCTTCACACTCTTCCTTGGCATAATCTTATTACTTGCAATTTGAAGATACCCGAGTTGTACATGTAACTAAAAAAATTTAAAAAAAAAATTGTACAGGCTACAATGCTTATAACCAATAAAGAGAAGTTTCAGTTTATATCAACATAAATTGGGATTTTTTTGGTGGTGGCTTTTTTTTTTTCACCCCCAGCCTAGATACATATCTAGAGCTGCAAATACCTGAAAAACTGACTGTGGACTTTTGAATGAAAAAATATGCCCAGCTGAGCATACCAGAACACTAAGATATTTATAGAATTGATTTAACAACTGTTTTGGTTTTTTTTTAACATCCATTTTGATAGTTTCCCAATGTGTTAAATACATACTAAACCTTTTTTATGAAAAACTGGGGAAAATATCAAGCTAGCCTTCCCCTAAACATATTGAAACAACTGTGAACAAGTCAAAGAATACCTATATTTTTATTGTGACAATTAGATGATACCAGGACTAGCTCAACAAGGGCATGCAGATTCTTAATACTTCTACAAATCTTCTTTGTTAAAATGTTTTAAAGCATATATATAACCATCACCATCTCCAAAGTAAAGCAGTTGCAGATTCTTAATACTTCTACAAATCTTCGTTGTTAAAATGTTTGAAAGCATATATATAACCATCATAATCTCCAAAGTTAAGTAGCAATTCTTGTCTCATTATTCCTTTCAAGCTGTCCAGTCAAAACTTCAAAACCATGTACCATCCAAATGGCAAAGCAGCATCTCGGTCCTCGGCAGCTCTTAAGCACATGAAACTGCCTGGAATAAGTCTTGGAAAGAGAACAGTTGTTCCTGTGTTGTTGGGTTGTTTTTTTCCTTCCACATCTGTTATAATTCTTATCTTAAAACCTGTCTAAATTAAAAGAGAACCATAAAATGTCTTTTCCTAAAGAAATTGTTTGTTTCAATGTTATGTTCTTTGCCATAAAATGTCTTTTCCTAAAGAAATTGTCTGTTGCAGTGTTATGTTCTTTAATGTTAGACTGTTAATACTACTTTCTGAAACAAATATATAAGTACTGTTTAATGTTCTTTGTGGGTTTGTTAAGTACTGTTTAATGTTCTTTGTGGGTTTGGGGTTTTTTTGGAGAGGAGGGGGACAAATACCCTTCAAATTCTTCATTTCAGATTTTATTTTTATTTTATAACTAACAATTACATGCAGGGATGTGTGGGCATTCAGCTTTAAAATTCTACCCTGCAAGCAACCCATCAATTCCTCCCAAGATATTAAGCAGAAAAAAATCAATTTAGTGTCACTAAAATCCTGAGAAAAGAAAAAAAAATTACAGCTGCTGGAACAAACCATCTGTAGCAATAATCACAATTATAGTTAATCTGTTTTCTACTGCAAAAAATAAAAATAGCAGATTTCACCTGCTTTTAACAGATTCAGCTGCTCTGGGTCAGAATAGATCCAGAAAAAGGTGCGATAGCACAACTACTCTAATTGTTAAGCAACATGCACACACAAACATAAAAGTATTTTTCCTCCTGTGAGCTATCTCCCATCTTGGAAGGCTTTTACTTATTTTTATAATAGTAATCAATATACTCAGAAGAAAGGATTCACCTGAATACTTTCCTTAATTCTTCAGGGACAAAATATTTGTTAGTTTACAGGTTTTCAAAGATTGCTTAAATAAAACTTTATCTTAATGGTTATATCAAAAATTTTTCCACTACTGATATGGGAACAGGCTATCAAGCCTAGGCAGATCTCATTGCTTCACACCCCACACAAGAACAAGAGCACTGTTCAGCAGACAGCTTTGGTATGAACTGAAATGCAAAGTTTACAACCAGCATGATTCAATGCCATCTTACAGAAATGGAAACTTTTCTGATCAACTCAGTGAAGTTTTGTGTGTGTCCCTAAAAGCAAACAGAGACTCAACTGAAAAAGCACAGAACAGACCAGCCAGCTCCTGGAGTTCTTACAGAAACTGAAGTATCGTACTACCAGCAGTAAATGAGTACACTGCGTAAGCAAAGGTTGTAAGGATCTGGAAGTTGACATCTAGGTGTTCGTTCTGGCTGACTTTACCAAACAATTTTGGGCTCTGATGATGCATTACAGCAATATGTTCTGACAGAACTCTGCTGTTATCTGTTAGTATAACACATCACCACATAGCTGTCACTGAGTGGATGTATTACTGGTTAATGCGGAAGAGACGCCAGGGACGTAGTCCAAATACTTCCTACAGTTTTCTATTAACTGCTCTTAAAAAGATCAATATTTCCAGAAATTTGAGAATATTGACTACAGAAACAGAGAATATTTATGGGTCTAAACACATAAGAACATAGCTCTCAAACAAGGTTTGCAGCCTTATAACGTCTAGGACAATGACATCTTGAGAATTTCTGTCCTATGATTGTGGAGTAACGAGACTCATCAACATCTTTCTGCCAGGTTCTGGCTGCTTTTGGCAGTTTATTGGCTGGCTTTTGAAATCCAATCTGCATTTTACCATGTTTTTAACTTGCTGTATCTCATACAGAGAAAAATATTTTTTACAAATATAGTGATTGACCACAAAGAGAAGTATTTTCAAACATTTTCTTGTAAGAGTTTTTCCTGTATCTTGCATATTTCCATTTTAATCCTGATGCTGCTGAGTTGTGCTGAATATTTAATTTATGCTAACCTGTCACTTATTTTTCACCCCCATCTACACAGATATGAATATTTATGAATGCAGCAGTGGCTGACCCGCACCTTGTATCATCTGAAAAACATATGCAACACTGGCCACATGGGACGAGAAGGGAGGAAGACTAGAATTTGTTTTTCCATCTTTTGAACACAAAATAAGCACTATCCATAAGAATTGCCTGAATGAAAGGGAACATGCTGTTCTGTATGGTAATTATTTTAAACATCGCGTCTAGAGGCTCAGGAAACTCTGTCATTTCCATGCTCTGGCATCTCTGCATGCACAATAAAAAGAAGAGGGGGTAAAGGACATTGAAACAAATAGGCACACAGTGACTGATCAATGGTGTTGCTCAAGTGTACACCAAAGAACCACAACACCTCCATGAGTACTTGTAGTTTCTTCCTCCTAGGTGTTTCTTAGGAGTGGAAAGGGATAATCGATAACTCAATCCACAGCACTTCCAGACTCCACAGCACGAGAAGGTTATGAACATCCTATGCTCTGGAGAGGAATTAATTCTTGAAAAACTTCCCAGTCTCCTTGGATTGGTTCCAGTTTGTGCCTATGCAAAGCATACACAAGTCCCTGAAGAAATACTGTTAGCATCTGGGAGACAAAATGCTTTTTCTGAAGGTCTGGTCCTAAAACCTTCTGTGTTTATTTCCTCTGGATCACTCTAAGTTGTACATTTTTAAGTCAATGTTAGTACCCAGAAAACTTACAAATCTTAGTGTGCAGGAAGAAACACACGAGGAATAAAGGATGAAATCCAGGTCACAGGGAAATCACTGGGTCTGTAAACTTCCAGAACTCCCTCTCCAAACACTCCCCCTGCCAGAACACAAACATCCTACATCCTTCACACTCCACTATTTCCTCCTCCTCTTTAAAACAGCCTATTTCACAAAAGTGTCATGAATAATGTATATAAAATATTGTTAGGGGACACTGATTTACCAAGTTTGTGATGAACCCAAACTCACTATGATCCACCAAGCAGGGTATGTGGGAAATGTTACAGAACTCTTTCCAGTGAGCAAAAATCTGTAACACATCTCTATATGATACACAGAAACGGTGTGCAGCAAATCTATTAAGTTCTCTAGCACAGCTCTCCAGGAACAGCATGTTTCCCCACAGAATAGCTTTTTCCTTTTTTACATAATCTACTCTAAAGTATCTCAGTGAAGACGGAGACAGGGCTTTTACCAATACCTTTGGGAAAGTGCTCCACTACACAATCTATTCTCACTGTCAATCATTTCTTCTTAAGACTCAGCCAATCTGAATTTTCAGATTGCATTACTCCCCTTGTGCTTCTGTGCTTTAGCATTTATACTCATACACATATTTAGAGCTATTGTTAAGGAAAAAAGCAGACATTTTCCCTCAGCATATCAGTGTCTGTGCCTGAATGCTGCCGGTCTCCCTTGGAGTGCTGTATTTCTTTGCACAGAGAAATTTATTTTTGTCAGAGAAATTAATATTTGTTGCTGCTGGATATTTTACAGGGAAAAAATCCTCATACATAATAATTTTGGATACCTGGTCCTAACCACAAATTATTAGTAACAAATACACTGTATTACCAAGCCACAATGTATAATTAAAATATCCTGGAGTTCAGGTATGCTTTGGTGATCTTTCTGTTCTGATTTCAAATGCTTTGGAACAGCTGCCTTAAAAAAGAAAATAATCTTTCCTTCCCTCTCTCCTTTCCTCATTGTTGTCTCTTAACTTTGTTAGCGTCCCAAATTCAGAAACCCATATCCTGCACCTTCCACACTTCAGAGATCGTTGTCTATAATGATGGTTAGTTTACAACACAAATTTAAATTCCTTTATGATAAGCAACTTTTTCTCCTCTCCTAGACTTTCTCCAATTTGCTTTTCATAGAATGATAGAATAGTCCAGGCTGGAAGGGACCTCAGAAGATCATCTGGTCTAACGTTTCACGGGAAAAGAAGCCTAGGTGACAATATCCAACACCCTGTCCTCTCGTATCTTGAAAACTTCCGCCAACAGGGACTCTCGTTGGGGAGGTTGTTCCAGTGATTTTTCTCACTGTACAAAATTTATTCTTTATATCAAAATAAAACCTCTCCTGGTACAACTTGCAACCAGTCTTGTCTTCTCCATGTTCTTCCTTGTGAAGAAAGAGCCTCTGTCCTCTCAAAAGCCATCCCTGAAATACTGGAATACTGCGATGGGGTCCTGCCAAGCCTCCTCTTCTCCAGGAGAAAAGACCCTGCGCTCCCTCAGTCTTTTGTCATAGGGCTGATCCTCCAGCCCTTCTGATGATCTTCATGGCCCTCCTTTGAACTCTCTCCAGTCTTTCCACATCATTTTAAATTTTTGCAGACCAGAGCACGGCACAGTACTCCAGCTGCAGCCTGACAAGTGCTGAGTAGAGCAGGATGATCACTATCTTTGGTGGCGATATCCTTGTGGATGCAGCCCAGGATCCAATTTGTCTGTATTGCTGCAGTGGCACCCTGCTGACTCGTCTTCAGGTTTTTGTCCATCAGGACCCCCATGTCCCTTTCAGCAAGGCTGCTCCCCAACCACACAGAGCCTAGCCTGTGCCAGGATCTTTGGTTACATCATCCTAGGTACAGGACTTCAGTAAACTTCACACTGTTGTTGCTAGTCCCCTCGTCCAGCCTGTCCAGGTCTCTCTGTAGGATGGCTCTCCCTTCTGCCGTGTCCACATCACCGCCCAGTTCAGTGTCATCAGCCAACTCAGTGAGGGTGTTTCCAATCCCATCGTCCAGATCATTTATGAGAAGGTGTTGAACACAGCACGGGGCCCAGTATCAATTCCCCAGAAACCCCACTCGTGACAGGCTGCCAGCCTGAGTAAAAACCATCATTACCACCCTCTGAGTGTGACCTGTTAGCCAATTTCCCATCTCAGTGACCACCCATCCAGTCTGTCTTGCCAGTTGGTCTGGGAGAAGGCTGTGGGAAGCAATGTCTAAGGCTTTGCTGAAGTCCAGGTAAACGATATCCACTGTTTTGTTGCAGAAGGTGATGAGATTAGTCACTTCCTAGGTTTTGCTTAATTTTATTTCTCATCTGCTTTCTGTACACTCCAATCCACCTCATTCAGGTTAATATTTCTTTATATAAACTTTTGGAGCATTTGGTAACCATCCCTGTAAAAACTGTTGTGAAGACTACCAATTTGTGTGCCTCCCCCTTTCATCACTGTCATGGTTGGTCTCACGTTCCAAGTACTTGCACCCACAGTCAGTTGAAGAGGCTTATAATTCTTGACCCATGATCTAACTTTGAGTTTGAGCTTCCCCATTAAATATTGACCTTTCATATAATATCCCTTCAAGATGACTGAGGTATTTCAAAGGTTCATCTACTCCTAACCCAAACTCACCTTTTTAAAACCTGCAGAAAAACACACTGTTCTCTTCGTCATTTTAGCAAAGTACACTGATGTTCCTTCTGGGTTTTAACACTATTTTTCACTCTTCTGTACTCACTGTAGTTATTTTCTGTTCATCCTGAAATTTACAGCTTTAAATTGATCAGTAAATTGCATTCCTTGCTAGCATGAACCCAGGTTTTGGTCCCTAATGGTTTAGTTCTCCAATTTTCCCCATTTTCATTCACTCCCTTTCATGTCAGCAAGAAATGGTCTCTTTGGGATCCTCAGCTTTCTATTTAGTGAATCTGACTTCTCTGTAATTTATGAATTTCCTTTCTAATTTGCTGAAAGTGCTACTCAACAGACTTGTAGGTAGTTAAAAATCTCCCGCGAGCATCCTTTGATAGAGTATCTCCAGTAGAGAATTTCTTCAGCGCCATTTGAAATATGCCTAATGCTTGTCTGCTTTGTTTGTATTTCTTCCCTTCCCAGCACTCTGTTGTGAAATATCATGCCAACCCATTTACTTGTTCCATTCCCATTTGTCCTATATAAATTATGTTACACTAATCCATACTGATGTCCATTAAAAAAATTACCTAATTGAGTTCATCTGAACCTGCTAATGGAGTCCATGTATACTCTCCCAGGAAACTTGTTTGCTCTGTCTGGGCATTTTCTGTACGTACAGCAAAGGTGCTTCATGGCTCTTAACACTTTTCCAGAATACCTCCATCTTCTCACTTTTACACTTAACAAGCCACACAGGATTTGAATTCAGGAAAGCAAGTAACAAACATACTCACACATTTTCATATTCATAGTATTCATTTACATTAATTCAGTTACTCCAATTATCCTGAAAGATCTCAAAGTGCTAGAGAAACATAATGAATAAATATGCCATTCAACATAGTCTGACCACAGCTAGCCCAAATATGACGGGATTTTTTTTGTTTGTTTCAGTCTGAGATTAATTTTTTAAAGTGTCAATCTGTAAGATTTTTCAACAGTAAAGTCTTGATGGAGCTCCTGTTAAGGTCAGTGGGACTTAGTGGCAATTACATCAGACTATGAATCAGGACTAATTTGATGGAGATGTGTATATTAATCCATCTAGGAGATGCAGGAAAAGACACTGAGATGTAACAGCTTAATTTTGAATGTGCATACTTAACAGCCAGTAGTTAAAATATTGCATCATGCACCCAAATATTCTACTCCTTGTGATATTAGTGTTTATCCTGTCGCTCTTCAGGAAACACAGGTGTACTCTGGATAGAAATTAGAGCCTTCTAGTTTAAAAGAAACCTGAATAGTCTAAGTACCTCAGAAAAAATCTTGAAGGCTCCTGGTGGATTATCAGCCAAACATTAACATTGGGTAATGCAATCTGCACTGAAAAGGAATATAAAACCATAAAAATAGGAAGAACAACGGATGGAAAAAAGAGAAAGTACAGAGAAGATCAGAAAGAGCGACCGAAAGACTGGAAAATACACTGCAGAGAAAACCACAAAGGATTCAGAACATCTGATTTAACAATGAGGTGGGCAACCGCCACAGTTCAGAAGTATTTACATGGAGAGAAACAATAAAGTAGGTAACAGAGGGCCCAAACACAAAGGAAAATAAACTGAAAGTAGATTAATTCATGCGTGAAGATACATAACAGGGGAGCCATTTAATCACTAGAAATATTTCTTGGGAAATGTGACAGATTTTATATTGCCTTTTTTTTTTTTTAAAGTGGAACCGTAAAAACAGTACAGTGGCTACTGTATTTGAGAAAAAAAATTACATCAGCTAAACCCAATGACCTATTTTTACAGGAAGCCACATTAGACTATCAGTGTTCCTTGGAAACTGTGACAGTTTCAATTAATAGAAGAGTACAGAATAAGGACAATCATAAAGACTACGACTGTCAAACTTCTGGTTAAATTTTGGGCCAACATAGTTACAGATGTCACCACACTTGCTTAATACTAGCTGAATAAATCACTGTTGCCCACTCAAAACCCCTGCATTCTTCTGCCAATAACACGCTAATCTACTGCTTCCTAAAATCTGTGGTTTCAGTCACCCAAGAATTTTGTAACACTTTGCAACCTGGAATTATCCTCACATATGATACCCTGTATGCATCAGTAGACAAGGAGCCAGAGAGAGCCAAGCAGTATCCCAATATGTAGGTTCCAGATTCCTCATGACCATAATACCTCCTTAAACACGAGCACCTCCTTCATGTACCACAAGAGAGGCAACGCTCCCCCTACTTAATTATGGAGGTGCCCTTTGATTGCATTGTGATGAAGGCAGTTTTGATTCTGCACTGCTGAGATCAATGGAAGCTTCTCCATTTTTTGAGTGGTGCCAATAAAAATCAAGCAATGCATTACAGAAATAATGTAAGCAATAAAATTGATTCTAATGGAAGGCAGATGAATAAGTCAGGTTACAACTTTTATCAGTAACAGTGAATTATCCCTGGGAATATATCCATAGAGCCTCTGCCTGTCTTCCGCTAAAGCTCAAAGTCTAACAGCCAGCAATCAAATTTCTTGCAAAGGATTCACTCTTGCCGATACTAGATTCCCACATTTGCAACATAAATCAACCAGTATATGTATGGAAACTTTCCAGCATTTAAAAAAAAATGTAATAGGAGATACCCTCTTTAAGAACCCAACATCCTTCAATTCAGACTTTACATCTTCCTGATTCCTCTAGGTGACTCCACTGACACAATGAAAGCAGGCAACAGAGAAAACTACTGGTGAAACCAGGACCGCACTCAGCGCTAATGTACTCCAGTTCTGCAAAGGCCTGCACCCCGAAGACCAAATGGAGAGAGAGACTGCTTCCTTGAGAAAAGTTGGAGGTTTTGGTTTGGTGTTTTTTGTTTTTTTTCCATGGGTGACAAACTATACCCAGTAACCTCTTCCACATTTAAATTGTAAGTGGCCATACAATCACTACTACATACAGAAACCCTTCATTCTATAGTATCACGCTCCTCTGGGAGAATGTGCTGAGCAAAGAACTCAAATGCAACAAGTTACTTTCTAATCTGTAGCAAAGTCTGAATTTGTGCAATCTCTTTTTCACTATACTAAATACATCTGTGGAATTACAAAAAATAATTATCATACAAGGGAAGAATAAAGTTCTGTTGCTACTGGTTTTCATCTGCATTGAAAAAGCAACCACAATCACAACAAATGGGTAGAGAGAAAATAAAACAGCAGTTAACAAATAAGAGTTGGAATAGTTCTACTCCCAATAAACCAACACAGTGGAAAGTGAACGATTGATTTTTAGGGACCATGCGCCTGGTCTTGAGACATCTCTCATCCATTTGCAAGGATATAGCTCTATCCACTGCACATTAAAAACAAATACACATATCATCAGGTGTTCATTAACCAGAACCAGTATTTTTCTATTATCACCTCTGGCACACAGCAGCTTGCAGAACTAGTACCAACAAATAAACTGCATCAACGCCTCAATTCTTGCGAGGGCATCCGATAACCTTTTTGAAGAGATTCACTCCCTTAGCAAAGCAGATACCACGTGAGGTCATACTGCACACTATCCGCACAAACCTCAACATCTTCTACAGAGCACGTGCATTCCACATCTGGGCATAAAGCAACCTGTATTTAAATAAAATCACTTTTGCCATTACACACAACAAAATGTTTATAATCATAAATACTGAATATTATTTTTCAGTAGTATTTGTACAGAAATATCAGTGTTTGTGTAAAACTAACTCTCCGACCATGATCTAAATACCAAGTGTCATGATAAAAGCCAGGAGGTCTTAGTGTTCCTGTCAAAAGTCTACCAGATTCTACTGTACAGTTATTGTGCATTTGGGCTATTCCAAATGTGTTCCTTCCAATTTCTAGGATAGGAATACATAGTCTAAACACCTAAAATTGATTCTTTTTAAAAAAAGTAAAAATTAAATTTAAGAACTTTAAATAAAACATAAACCTGATCCTACTATTTTAAATATTTATGCTGTACATATACACGGAACTCTTTAAAACCCCTCTGTTAAAGCTGACAAACATTTTCTACTCTGGTCTATTTTTATGATGATTTTTTTTTTTAGAGGCTGTCACATTTTTTTTTCAGAGTTTGCTCTTGTAATAAGCTTTATAAATTCATCAGAGAAAATCCTAGCAACAGACAACTCCTTTGTCTTTGGTCCATATCTAGCCAGTTATAAAGCATTAATAATTTCAAATTTGGCAGACTGCTAAACTAGTAAATGAATGAACATTCTGTAGGCCTGTTAGTCCAAAAGACCAACAACACCAGCTTGCAGCAACAATGCCTTTAAGTTACTACTGTTGTAGCAAGATTTCAGGAAGGAAAAGGCAATACCACAAAGTAAAGGCAGCAATGCTGAGCTGCTTCCCCATGCCATATTCTTCCTCACAAAGCCTCAAATTCCTCCTTCTTCCCTCCTACAGGTATTATATGGCACAGGAGCTCCCCAAAACCTGGAAAGGATGGAATATATATGGATAATGAATAGTCTATGTAGGCCAAATACACTTTTTAACGTATCCTTTTGGTACTCCACAGCAGCAGCTTCTCCTGTACCACTGATAACCGCCTTCTGCTGCTGCCAGCTGTACGTCCCTGAAACAACTAATGGCAGTGACCAACTAATGATGTGTAATTACAGGATGCTGTGGAGGGGAACGGCTTGTTATACTTGCATATAATGCACTTCTCCTCACTTTTTTACAAGAAAAAAAAAATCATTAAGAATGTTACATCTAAGACAGCAAGCAAAAAATGTTACCTCAAAAGATTGTGTTTAGGTTACCAAAAGAAATACCTTGAGTTGGGAAATTCCCCACTTAAAGAGTTTCTAAAGTGAGCTTTTTATTGCCATCTAACACGTGAAACTGTCTTTTATTACTGTCACATACAAATACATATTTAAGACCCTTCATCCACTGCACAGATTGGATTTACAAGGGAAACAGTGGTAAATTTGGGAGCCCTTCACCCCCAAAGTTCTACTTTTCCATTCTCAATAAACTTTCTTTTAATGAAAGTTATCAGTGACATAGGCAGGGTTTATGTGCTCAATATTAGATGTTACATACAGCATGCAAGATACTTAAGGGCATAATCCCTACTATTTATTTGTGTATCCAATTTGCATTGGATAAATAACAGCACAGATATTTCTGCCTCCAGAAAGGCAACTCCAGAGTAGTCTAGAAGATACGAATGAGCTCTGCGTATGTGAACATAATATCAATCCTACATAATTCGCTATGATTATGCTTTGCACACGTATCTAAGGAGATCATATAAATTGGCAAAAATGTCACTGTTACGAAAAAGAACTGCCATGCTTCATTTTATATCTGTAAAAACTTGAACTCTAACTTGTTAATCTTCCAGGACATGTTTTCAAATGTACTCGTCAGATAAACTTATGGTCAATGAAGAGCAATGTCTTTAAATCATATTAGGAAACTCTACCTACTTTCACCAAAATAAACATCTTCATCAGTTAGATAAAGCTACATCTTTCCCTCTCTTCTAAACAGCCATACAGTGAAATCCTAACCAGGCCACCTCTAGAACTAATTGTTGCCAAAACCTGGAAGCTCAAACAGAAAAGAATTCAGATATTCAGATATTATTTATTATTTCGTGGTCTGCTGATTTTCTCCTCCCCTTCAATGGAGGAAACCCTTTATGCTACATGTAACTTTCATTCCAGGAATGTTAAAATGCAGAATAATACGGCAGAGGCCCCTCTCTTAACTTACATCACAAGTTACCTTGGGAGAGACCGCAGAGCTTCACTGACACAAATGTGATTTTAAGTAAAATTACTATTTGCATTTTAGTGTTACATTTACTCTTAATTAGCTACAGATACAAATGTTATTAAAAAGCTTCAGACTGGATCTTCACTTCTACTCCACTACACATTTCATGCTACTGAACTTCTTGTCATTGGATCCACCAAACCCAATGAAGCAGAGCATACACTAATTCCCTTCCAATTAACAAAGATCCTTTTTTTTTTCCCCCTTCATTTCTGGAGATACTCAAGCATAGTGCACCAGTTATCCCCATCAAGTAAAAATCACTGAAAAAGTTACTCTTCATACTACAACCCCATCTTAACAGTTGCTTAAAACAGTCTGAGATTTCACTCTATTAACTACAGAATAATGCAAAATGCATAAATACCCACAACCTATGAACATTTTAAATAAAACTATCCCAGCGTGGTATCTGGCCTATATGCCAAAATACTTAATCAGCAAATTAATATTTAATGTATCCATCTGTTATATGCACAGAGTCCAGGTAGCTCCGTGCCTTCATTTTTACAATTCAATCCTGTGCCCCTTTTCTAATCAAACTGCTCCATCCTCTATCCTGAAAGACAATAAACTGGAAACAAACCAGAACATTAAACTCAGCCTCTCAGGACATAGGAACCCCTGTATAAAACAATAACATATTGTGCTAGAGAAGGATCAGTAGCATCTGTAGAGTATGATCTAAAACCCTTCCATATTTTCTGGTGTTATTTACAATGAGTAAGAAAGCATTCAACAGGTAGATTTTACTATCACCTTTAAGGTTGCTTTTAGAAAAAACTACAGATCATATTGGAAAGAATACTTGAAGAGACCAGGAGTTCACTGTATGAATTTACTAAGTCCCGGGAAGGAGGGACAGTTCAAATAGATCTTCATTCCTTTTTCTACTTCTTTAAAAAAATTATGTGGGGTTTGTTTCCTGCCCTCCCCTCCCCCCAGGGACATGAAGGATTTGTGAAACAATTACCAGAGGTTAAATGCATAGAGAAATAAAAGAAATAAAAGGTACTTTAATAATAGCACTCGTGTTCCTCAAATGAGGAAGTGAGGAATACCACAGATAGAGTAATTCCCAAGAAAATGGTTATTGAAATGATTTAGTTAAGGAATCCTGCTCTTACTGAAGGATGGAATAAGCTACAATCATAACTTCATTTAAAAGAAACAAAACACTAGTGAGTGCACACCTACACCACTTATGTGCTTTTGGAAAAATCTTGTAATTTCACTTGAAATTACAATTTCAATTTTTCTTTTATTTCCTCCTTAGTATGACATCCAACATACTGATAACAAAAAAACAGAAAGAAGAAAGACAAGCTATGTTCCCACTGTGTTCTGAAGGCTCCACGTTTTACACCCATCACTGAAAACCACTATTTTCTCTCACATGCTTTCTTTGTAAATGGGCCTCACCTACAAAAGATGAATTTTTAGTTCTATACAGACAGCTTAAAAAAATCAGCTAATTTTTTACACCAAACTACTCTTTCCTAACTAGTGATGTTTCCTTGTAAAAAGATATAATTCATATTTTTGCTCAGCTTTAAAATTTACAAAAACGTGTTTAAAATCACACAATGTGTACATCAGGTTAGTCTGATGTAAGCAAAAAATTGCTTTTATTTGCTATGCAAAACAAAATTACCATATTTCAATTTAGGTGATATTTTAACTGGCATCTTCATGAAATGCCTCAAGAAAATTGTATTCAGGTAGTTCTAATCCAAGTTTTCTCTCAGTAAATACAACTGTCAGGCATATCAACCATAAGTTACCTCATTCCTCACCCTGACTAAGCTCCATGACATTAGACGCACTGGATATGAATCACAGGTGCAGTGGTTCAGCCAAGAAGTGACCGTAAGAAGTGCCGCATGAATTACATCTGGCATAATTTGGCTTATATTTCAGTGTCACTCTAGCTTTAAAATATTGCAAATCAAAACATCTCACTGGAAAATGTTTCAACAGCAGAAGAAAATGAACAGGTAAACACAACTAACCAAGAGATAAAGACAATGCCACACAAAGCAGTAAGAAGCCAACACAGAATCACAGAATGGTTTGGGCTGGAAGGGACCTTTAAAGATCATCCAGTGCCACCCCCTGCCATGGGCAGGGACACCTCCCACTAGCCCAGGTTGCTCAAAGCCTCATCCAGCCTGGCCTTGAACCCCTCCAGGGATGGGGCATCCACAGCTTCTCTGGGCAACCTGAGCCACTGTCTCTACCCTCTTTCAGCTTAAAGACATTATCCCTTGCCCTATCACCACGTGCCTTTGTAAAAAGTCCCTCTCCAGTTTTCTTGTAGGCCCACTTCAGACACTGGAAAGATGCTAGAAAGTCTCCCCAGGAACCTTCTCTTCTCCAGGCTGAACGACCCCAACTCTCTCAGCCTGTCCTCACAGGGGAGTTGCTCCAGCCCTCTGACCATCTCTGGACCCACTCCAACAGGTCCATTTCCTTGCACATGTTGCGAGCCTCAGAGCTGGATGCAGTACTCCAGGTGGGGTGCCACAAGAGCAGAGGGGAAGAATCACCTCCGTGGGCCTGCTGGCCGTGCTTCTCTTGATGCAGCCCAGGATGCAGTTGGCTTTCTGGGCTACACGCACGCCCTGCTAGGCTTCTCTCTATCCATTCTCTGCCCAGCCTGCATCTGTCCTTGGGATTGCCCAAACCCATGTGCAGAACCTTGCACTTGGCCTTGCTGAACTCAATGAGGTTCCCATGGGCCCTTCCATCAAATCCATGTCTCTCTAATGCAGAGACAAGGATGTTTTGTGGGACAGTGTCAAATGCTTTGCACAGGTAGATGATATTAGTTGCTCTTGCCTTATTCATCAACGCTGTAGCCTTATTGTAGAATGCCACCAAATTTGTCAGGCACAATTTGCCCTTAGTGAAGCTGAGCACACAGGTGAGACTGACTGTCCTGTAGTTCACCGGTCTTCTTTTTTTCCCTTTTTAAAAATGGAGGTTACGTTTCCCCTTTTCCAGTCAGCGGGAACTTCACCAGACTGCCATAACTTCTCAAATATGATGGATAGAGCGTTAGCAACTTCATCCAGTTCTTCATTCTCCCAGTCTCTGCCTTTGCCTTCTGCAACTTGGGTGGTGTGGCTTGAGCATCTGCCAGTGAAGGCTAAAGCAAAAAAAGTCATCAAACACCTCAGCCTTCTCCATATCCCAAGTAACTACATCTCTCATTTCTTTCCAGAGAGGGCCAATATTTTCCCTGGTCTTCCTTTTACCACCAACGTACCTATAGAAGCTTTTCTTGTTGCCTTTGACATCCCTGGCCAGATTTAATTCTACCAGGGCTTTAGCTTTCCTAACCTGATCCCTGGCTGCTCTGATAGTTTTTCTCTGTATTCTCCCCAGGCTACCTGTCCTTGCTTCCACCCTCTGTAGGCTTCCTTTTTTTGTTTGTTTATGTCCAGGTGTTCCTTGTTCATCCATGCAGGCCTCCTGGCATTTTTGACGGACTTCCTCTTTGTTGGGATGCATCACCCCTGAGCTTGGAGGAGGTGATCCTTGAATATCAACCAGCTTTCTTGGACCCCTCTTCCCTCCAGGGCTTTATCCCATGGTACTCTAGCAAATAGGTCCCTGAAGAGGCCTAAGTCTGCTCGTTTGAAGTCCAGGGTAGTGAGTTTGCTGTGCACCCTTCTCACTGCTGTGAGGATCTTGAATTCCAGCATTTCATGGTCATTGAAGCCCAGGCTGCCCTTGAGCTTCACATTCCCCACCAGCCCTTCCTTGTTGGTGAGAACAAGGTCCAGCATAGCACCTGTCTTTGTTGATTCCTCTATCACTTGGAGAAGGAAGTTATCGTCAGCACATTCCAGGAACCTCCTGGCTTGCTTATGCCCTGCTGTGTTGGCCCTCCAACAGATACAGGGGTGGTTGAGGTCCCACATGAGCTCCAGGGCTTGGGAACACAAGGCTGCTCCTATTCATCTACAGAGGGCCTCATCCGCTCGGTCTTCCTGGCCAGGTGGCCTGTAGCAGACCTCCACTACAATGTCCCCTGTCCCTGCCCTCCCTTTAATCCTGACCCATAGGTTCTTGGTTGGCTCCCTCATCCACCCCCAGGTGGAGCTCCATGAACTCCAGCTGGTCACTGACAGAGGGTGACACCCCATCCTCATCTCCCCTGCCTGTCCTTCCTAAAGAGCCTGTATCCCTCCATTCCAGCACTTCAGTCAGTCATAGGAGTCATCCCACCACATCTCCGTGATACCAGTAAGATTATATTGGCAGATTACCAATAAAATTGTATTGCAGGCGTGGAGATGTCTCTAACTCCTTGTTTATTCCCCATGCTACACACATTTGCATAGAGGGACTTAAGCTGGGCCACCAGCCAAGCTGACTTACTGGCTGGAATTCCTTTGTGCTGCTCTTCAGGTGCTCTCCTGCTGGCCTGTGATCGTTCTCCAGGCTCTGGGCATCTATTGCTGGCACTGCCATCAAACTGGGAGGGGTGGGATGGATTGAGGTTTCCCTTCCCCAGCAACTTTAGTTTAAAGCCCTCTTCAGAAGGTTGGCAAGCCTACAATGGAAGACACTCTTCCTCTTCTCTAACAGATGGAACGTGTCAGCCCCCAGTAGACCAGGTTCCTCAAAGAGTCCCATGATCCAAGCAGCCAAACCTCTAGCTGTGGCACCACTTCTAAAACCATTTGTTGACTTGTCAGATTTGACTGGGCCTTTCAAACCCCTTCCCTTTGACCAGGAGAACTGATGAAAAAACTACCTGCGCTCCAGTCCCTTACCACCGCTCCCAGGGCTCTGTGATCCTTCACGATACTCCTCAGACTGCTCCTGGCTGTGTCACTGGTGCCCACATGAAACAATAGCAGGGGAAAATAATCAGTGGACCAGACAAGGCTTGGTAGTTTCTCGGTGTCATCCTTGATACGAGCCCCTGGTAAGCAGCACACCTCTCTGGAGAGTGGGTAATGCCAGCAAATGGGTGCCTCCACACCTCTCAGAAGAGAGTCACCTACTACCACAACCCGTTGGCCGGTTGTTATACGGGGAGCAGATCAGGCTGCCTTACTCAGCTCCAGCATCCCTCCTGATGCAATGGGTCTTTCCTCTTCAGCCTGCAGAATGGTGAAGCTGTTCTGCATGGGCACCTCGGGCTTTGGGGGAAGCCTCTTCCTCCTGCTGGTCCTTTCTGTTGCAGGCTTCCATTCTTCTGCATTACTGGCCCCCCTCCCTTCTGTATTTGCCCGTGGGTCAGCTCCTCTACCTGGGCACACCTTTAACAGGCAGGTCCACTGCAAAAAGACCCCATGAGAAGGGTCTGGCACTTCCTGCAGTCTGAGGTTTGCACTGCAGCCTCTCCTTTCAGCAGCTCCATCTGGGTGGAGGCACCGGCCACCACTGGGATAGGTAGTGCAGACCCCCAGCCGGAGCTGCTGCCTTTGCTCTTAGGCGAGCACTCACCATTCTGCCGTGAGGATCTGGAAGGATGAGTGAGAGGTGCCCTCCATGTGTGCCCTCCTGTGCCAACTGCCATGCCACACCCTGTTTGCCCGTCCTGCTGGTAGCGCTCCTGGCCATTGGCACTCCCTAGTCCCAATTGGCCTTCGGTGGGAGTGGGAGGTGGGGACAGGTTTGTAGGCTGGACAATCTTCTTGCCAAGTCTTTAGACTATCACAGCTATAGCTAAGTGTCAGAAAAAGTGGGAGGGAGAACAGCAGATAGAACTCAAATATGAGTAGAAGCAACAGGATGTGATCAACTGGTTCCACCAACATTTCCAGCAGACGTCCCAACAACGGATCCGGGAGTCCCTTCCACAGGTGGACAGAGGCACAGACTGTAAGACCACCAGCTTTTCTAGATGCTAGCTCTTGAATTATCAGTTCTTCTGGTTCACATAATCCCAGCATAATGACAGCAAGCTACCTCACAGAAAAACAGCTCTAGTTAGGTACCTTGCTACCACTTCATCTGTGACCTCACAAATACACATATCATGTGGGTAAAGAGCCGCTGCTGTGGCAAACACACCCCAGGAAGCAAATAGTTGTTATAAAATATTAATAGAGAAAGTACTGACAGATTTTGTCTTGTCTTGAAGGAAAGAATAAAACACAGTTCACCTTCCTAAGATGCTAAGCCAAAAATAAAAAGAACAATATTACAGTACAGGAATCACAGAAAGTAAATTACCAGGAAAGACTTTTAAGTATTTTCTACATAAATAGCAGGAGCATACATAGGAAACAGTATGATACATTTTGTGCTGTTTTGTCCATTCAAAAATATTAATATAAATTGGCAATATTTTTAAACACTTGGACTAACATTTTGACATGAACTCCACAGGAGTCGGCTATCATTTTAACTGTCAGTTGTTCCTGTGACACCTCCAGGAAAATTGTATAATTTAATATTTGAAAAAAAGTTGGTTTGATCCTGGGAAGTCAGACAAACCCTCAGATTTGCTTTGTATGCATTTGAGTATTCAACATTTAAGAGTAGAGGCCTGAAAGAAACCTTTCACAGCTTAAAAAATAAAATCCACAAAAACCAAGCTAAAAGAATCAAGGAGAAACAAAATCCTTCTTTGCAGTCTGAAAACTTTCTTCAATATTTATTCAATAGGGTCAGAAAGAGAAAAATCGGTCTAAGGGAAAAAAAAAATCATCTGAAAACCTCTTCAGTTCAAGATTCAAATGGAAATTGGTATCATTACTTCAATATATGGAACCTGCCATCCACAAATGTATTTTATTCTTCTCCTAGAGCACTCTTTCACCCTTTAGCACCTTTCAACAGACAAGGAAAAAGGCGCTGGAAATATATTGCTCATTGAGAAAAATGACCTTGGTCTCTAGCAATACCAGTTCAGAAGGCTGATGCTCTTGCTCACATTAAATAAAACACCACATGATAAAATAAATCAATTTGTTTCAATGGACACAATCTCAGTGTGACGAACGGGAGCACTACACTTCAGACTACAAGGATCAAAAATACCGAAATGAATATCATGAATATCATCGCTGATCCTCCGTCTTTGGTTCCAGAATTAGTGCGCAAAGAGGAGCAGAACAAACAAGCTTCAGAAGTTTATTTTACCTTTGGGGATTATTTGTGAAGGGTTATAATTTACAGACTCTGAATGCTTTTTCATAACAGGACTAAACACAAGATACAACTTTTTGAAACTTTAAATGAACCTACACTACCTGCAATAAACAAAGGAGAATTGGAAAAACCGCATTAGCAGGGACCATTACACAACCGGAACTTGAAACAAATACAGACCACGTGTTTTCAATATATAAAGCTAGCTAAAATGTGCAGTGGGTTTATTAGTGTTCCTGTCACCACCACCACACTCCATCGCACTGTCTGTATAACTGAGATGATGGACATTTTGTACACCATCCCACTATTCAGATTTACTGGGCCCATGTCACTTTGCTTGCATTTAATTTGTGGCTCCATTTATTACTGCCTTTGTAATTCTTTGTTGGGCCATTTATTTGGCAGAAATCCAGTGGTTTTGCTTGGCACACTTACTCTTCAATAGTAAAAAGGCACAAATAACCAGAGGCAAATGTGGGCATGCAATATTAATAGTATTGTTCTAGTTCACAGCAGCACAAACAAAAATAATTCAAGAATAGAAGAAGTTAAGGCATTCATTTAACATGACTGAAGGCACTGATGCATTCATCCAAAGTGATCTCAGGCCAGCTGAAACTATTTGCCAATTTAGCATCATGTTGTCTGGGAAAAAGAAATTAGCATTAAAAATATATATATGCAAAGATCTTTACTTAGAATAAAGTAAATTATGATTTTGTTTCAAAAATGTGTTTAAAATTTAGCTACTCGCAACTGTAAAAATAAAACCGCCAAGAAAAAAAAAACCTTGTATTTAACTGTATTTGAGTATTCAGCCTGATGGTAGAAGATTTAGAAAGGTCCCTTTGCATGACTATTTGTATCAGTCAGATCAGAGGTGCTCAGCATTTTGCATAACTGATTTCCAATTGACTGAATTTAGAGGTTATACACAAATCTTAAAGATCCTTTTTATTTCTTCATCCAAGACTGAGACAGAACTTGACAAATTCTGACTGTACAGACAGTACATTAGCTGTTCACATGTGGTCCAAAACTCTCGCAAGGCAAAATAACCTCATAGCATCGACAAGAATAAAAATGATATTGCACAGAAATAAATATCTGACACCTCCACATTATGTCTAACAAAAAGTTGTAAACCAGACAAATGACAGCTAATACTTTTCCTTCACTAATACTCAGCAATTTCAAGAGGATTTCCAACCACAGCTAGATCTAATGGGCAGGAGCAAAGTACAGCTATATATTTATGTCAGCTGAACATGTGGTGATCATTTTATTTCCATTCAGGATAATCTTTGTTTTGAACAGTAATATTGCATTGCAGCATGTGGAATTATTTTGGTAAACAGGGCCTGTTTGTGAAAAAAGCTATTCTTTTGCTCCCCAAGTCATTCCTGATGGTAAAACCGGCAAAACCACAAGACCACTGATAATCTGAGCTACCAAGAAGCATTTTACAGACACAGCATTATTTCTTTTTTATCTCATAGATGGAGAAAATGTGCCATCCCAATAAAAGCGTGTATTGTAGTAGGCATCTGAAAAGGAAAATTCTCCCAGGACATCAACATGGGAGTCACCTCAAGTCAGAACATTTTGTATGTAACTGCTTACAGCTAGTCAGGAGAGAAATAGCACAGGTGGGTGAGAGTATTAAAGCTTCATACTTACATGAAAGTCACCAGGCAAAAGACAGAACCAGTTCTGAAAGCAAGTTTCTCTGTCCTCATGGTCCTGGCCATTAGTCATGATTTTTCTAGCACCGTTATATCAGCCTAACAAATCTGAATTCCACACAGCATAGCAGGACAGACAGTCTCTTCTAGAGAATAAGCTGGTGCCGACTATACTCACCTGAGAAGGTAGAATAGGAATTTAATTCCCCTGAAGAACCGAACCCTGTCTCCCACATTGTGAACACAGCATCGCAGTTTTTGCCCCTGCTTTATGCCTGTCGCTAACCTGTGAGCAGCCAGCTTTTCCTGCAAAGCCTACCGAACCACGCCTTCCAGAGCAGGAGGGTGAAGGCATGCCGAGGTTCTTCATTTCAGCCAAATGTACACATCAAGTACATAGCGAGCTCTTCAAACCTGTCAGAATTAGGTTCTAAGCACCAAAACTTGTGTGACCACTCAGGAAAAACAACTTTACCCAAGCCAAGGCAACTTCCATCATGTCTAGGCACCTCCATGGACAGAAGCCAGCTGACCTGCAGATTTTGGGATTGCAAGTTTGGATTTCTGTATCATTTAGGTAACTACCAAATTTTTAATAGATTTGTAACAGAAATAAGACTGTTATGAATGAACCACAAATAAAGATGTATGTCTGGGAAAGCAGCAGCAGAACGACCAGAACCAAGGTTAAAAGAGCAGCCTACCTGGATAACAAAGAACCCTGTTTCTGGGAAACCACCCCCAGAACACCATCCCCAGCTGCAAAATTGAGAGAAAAAGCTGTTTCTGCCAAGACAAGAATGTCCATGCTCTGACAGGAACACGGCAGAGACAACCTCTCAGCAGAAGGACAACAGGAGGATGGCAGCAGAGCTGCCGGGTATCACATGTGCCATTCATTTTCATACGGCACGCACACTGTTCAAACAAAATACAGGCAGGGGTTGCAGGTCATTGTTTAAGAGCTACGGAGACTGACGCAAGCAAAAATCCGAAGCAAAGCACCACACCACCACAACAACCACTGACTTTTAAATAGAAATACAAAGAATCAGTCCAAAGACTAGTTTGCCATTGCCAGCAACGGGAGCCCAAGGGATGCAGTGCTTACTCCACATCCAGCATCCCCTTGGCTTCACGCTGAACGCTGGCAATCCAGACCAGACCCCTTAGATGTTTTGATAAGTTGATGACGGTGAGTGAATCAAATCTATAAGAATACAAGCAGGTCCTGATAAAATAATTAACTTAGATATTTTGCTACAAAAAAAAAAAAAAATTCCCCATCTCAAACTCTTTTGTTTAGATACTTGAACTCCTTGATTGGTTTTGGCTACAAGTTGGCAAAGCCCAGGGTAAGCCTACAACAGCCGAACTCCAGTGTTTGAAACAGAAGCCAAATGGTTCTTCTAAATTAGCATCTCTGTCTTTCACTGAAATTAAACAGATATCAAGAAAATTAAAACATGATAAGCATCAATTATAATAGAATTTTAACATGCAAAAATACATGCTCCACTACCAACAAAATATTTTGTGGTTTGTATTTAAAATTTTGATTCAGGTCCTCTCTCAGTCCCTGTTTGAAATATGTATCATTTATAAATAAGTACATTTCTATGAGCATTCACTGTATGACACACAGAAATCTGCTATTTTATCCATTTGTGTCAGAGCCCAAGCACTGTGGACAAGCGGCAAACAGCGGGGGGCTGGAATTTATTATTCCTAAGATCATTAGAACACTAATTCTATGATTTCCTTTCACTTTCAACATACTCAATGTTATGATGATTGCAAAGGTCTGATCAAGGGAAAAATTCCAGGTTCGGACAATGCCAGTAGAGGACATGAAATAAATGGAAATTATTGGTAAACAGGAATAGCCTTGTAGGAAAAGCTAACGTTATGAAGGTTTTGGGGGAAAGCAAGAAAAATTAACTGTAATCATAAGAAAAACCTTTGAAAGACCAAGATATAAAACTTAATTTATGAAACTTAAACTAGAAAATTAATGGCACAAATAAAGATGTTTGCACATAGCTCTGTCTACAAGCAGAGAATTTACAGAACATGTTAGCGTTTAAGGCCACAGCTGTAAATACCCTCAACGAATTCAAGAGGCAGTGGGCATTTTCATAGTGGTGGGAACAGAGAAGGATTAAAGACAGTCTGGCCAGGTAGGTCACTGAGGTTAATATAAACTTCAAGTCCCACACAGTCTTTGAGCTAAGCGTTAAATCTCACAACTCCCTTATGTGCTTGTGGTTCATAAAGTTTCTAAGTTGTCACAGTGTAATATTTCAATTTGGTCTGCTTACAACAGCTATTTCTTTTTCCCACCAGTAGACTGCTCCTTCCTACCTTGTATTTTAAATAGATTCTTCTAAATATTAACCTTAATTACATTAAAGCCTTAGTAAGCAGCTTTTTTTAACCTATTCTTATTACAAAGTAAAGAGGATCCATGTCCTATTTATTGTTCCACATGAATGCCGAGACTTTAGAAATGGGAATCCAACTGATCCTTGTAAGCATGGTGAGATACTGCAAAAGAGCATAAAAATCTGGAGCCACAGCTTCCCATCCTCCGCAGAATGACCAACAGGTGCACTGCTGGATACACGGATGACTTATATCCATCTGTACCTAAAAGACTATCAGAAAGCAGAGATCAAAGATACACAGCTACTTTGATAAACAAAGGACGGACACAGCTGACAGAACTAGTCATAATGACTGTAAAAGGAAATATTTGTCCCCACTGGCATTCCTTATTTTTTCCTACACTTTCCCGGGGGTTGTCCTTTTTTCAGATAATGCTCGTACCATCAAGAAAACTTACTTTAAAAGCATCCCCCCACAGTTGTCATTTGCTTTTAAACATGTTTAGGAATAAAAAACTGTTATAAATTGCTATGTAATAACTCATAAAATAGAGAATGCTCTCTATCAAAACAGTATTTCAAAGCATGTTATCATTCCACGCATACAAAGTGCAGCAGAGGCGTAAAGCCAAAACATGACCTTTTCAAAAAGGAGATGGATGGAATGAGAAATACACCCTCCCCACTTCCACATTTACTTCATAGAGCTTCTCCAGATGAAGTACACACTTTTTCCAACTCCAAAATACACACAATTTAGTGCCTGTCTTCTCACTGCAAATTTTATCTTTTTTTTTTCTTTAAACCCTGTGCCAATGACTACTTTTTCAAAATTACGTTGGTACTACATTAACAAAACCCCCTTGACCTTCAGTAACGAATTCACCAGTCAAACAAGCATCTTCACAGAGATGTCTTCTTCAGTGTTAGCAAAACTTAGCATTTTATCTGTTTTTTTTCCTTAAACATTGAAATGTTCCTTCCACATTAACACACCAGCTTCTCTGCTTGTCTTCGCAACACAAGATTCATGAATCTGTTACCCCTCAATTCTGCTCTCCTGCATCACTCAGGAGAGAACCCTGAGCCCACAGATATCTAAGAAAAAGTTTGCCAGACATTTTCCAGGAGTCAGATTGCAACAGATACTAAATACTGTGATTTAGGCACCATATCTTTCCAGAGACTACGCTTTTTTCATATGCAAAATAAATGTCTGAGAGTGGAAATATAATAGAAAAAGAAAAAATCAGGGAGCTAAAGATTGCACAGAAAAAAAAGAAGATTAATAACTAATGAAAACCAAAAATAAACAGTATACCAGGCAAGGCTGTACAGATGCAGAAATTGTGATTTTGGAGGCAGATGGAGGATGTCAGAATTAGAACAGCTGTAGAGAGCTGATGATATCAAACTGGCATTAAAATTCAAGCATGAGTTTTCTTAAGTACAGACTGTTTTCAGAGTGCAAGGCAGTCAGTAACCACAAAAATCCAAAACATACCCAACTTAAAGAAACCACCAAGTTCATTCAAAAAAAAATTAAAGTTAAAAATTACAGAAAACAATGCTTATATTCTTATTCGAAAACATGCATCTTCACTGATCTTTAAATATGATTATAAAAAAAAAAATGCCTCAAGAGAAGTAGTTGCATCAAACCAATAACTCTTATGAACTGTTTTAACCAACAAGAATGAGGAATTTTAGATTGTTTTGAGGTACTCCATTAAATATGAAATTATTTCAACATTTTAGCCTTTTTAGTTAGAAACAAAGCTTCTTGAAATGTCCTGTTCCAGTCAGAACTTTCCACAGTTTTTGAAAAAGCTCAATTTCTGTTCACCTTTAAGCAGTTCTATTCCTCTTTCAAAAAATTATTTCTTCCATCAAACAAAAATCCACTAATTTGCACCAAGAGGCACTTTGGAGGGATCCAGAATAGATTGTTTCAATATATAAATCTACAGTATAACTAAACACAGTAGTGATGTGCAAGTTACAGTAATTGAGAAAAATAAAGATGTGAACATTCACTGGCAGAGCTGTGTCCCAACGTAGTTTCAAATGACATGAATTTAGTCCCAGTTAGTACACTCACTCCTAAATGCCTGGTAAAATGAGTTAAAACTCCTGACTTCCTTCAGATGTGGATTTAAGAAACCTGCACATATACATTTTAATAACGCCATGTAATGCTGCTATCACCTGTGACCCTGCCAGCAGTCATGGAACAACGCATGTCATAGCTACACTAAACCTACACGTACCCAAAATTTGGCAAAAATTTTACTCATGACACTTGGTTACCTTTAGTGAGCTAGGTAACCTAGTTATCTAGTTAACTTTAGAGTAAATCATGATAATACTTTCAGCAGATTTTTCCAATGTTCAGTTAATGATGGCATCCATTGACTAAAATCCCTTTAAGATGCAGCAAGAGAGCTGTTTCATGGCAGCTCTAGAAAATCTCAAACCCTCAGAGCATCACAGATTATTTACAACATGTAATAGGATGAGAAACAGAGCTGTAATTAAAAGCTACAGTAATCTAATTAGGCTGACCTTTTTCAGTGGCGATTTGAGCCTCTCCTGACTGTTTTCCTCCATTTCATCAAGTCCTGAAACTCAAACTATATTTTGTTCTAAGATATTAAAAGGAAGATAATTTGGACATCCAAAACCCTCACCACAAAATACATGGCTCCTTCTCTTACAAAAGGACGGGTTGTCTAAACATTCTCCCCTTTCACAGAGGGGCTCTCCTCTTCCTTGCTCAAAGTTACATCTCAAAGGTTTTGGGGAAATAGCGTTTAGAACAAGATCATTCAAGTTCTGTACTTGAAAATGCACATGCAGCTTTGTGGGACTTGGGACAGATCCAAAAGGTGTCAATTTTCTTATCTCTATCTTAACCTTCTCAGCAATTCTCACAACAGCGCACATGTCCATCTCCTCTGCCTCTGTCCACCAGTGTGGAAAACAGAGAAAATGATACAAGTCTCCAAGGAATCAAGCAGCTTGTACCTTCCAAGTTTAAATTCCTGTATTAAGTATGCAAAGTTTTAGTCAAATACTCTTATTTTTAGACTAATTCTCTGTATCTGGAAACAAAATGCCTGATCTCCAATAGTTTTTTTTTTTTCCCCCCCCATCATCATTACCTTCTGGTAATGCCAGAAGGACAAAGTCATGGTGGGGTTCTGTAAAAAATTAAGACAATTTCTGCACTGAGGACTTTACAATCTGTCCCATGCACCTTTACTGGGCCGGTAAAGCGACTCTGGCCGTGGCGCACAAACTATTACACGTAGAATTAGCACCGCTCTAGACTTATTTCCAATCTCAGACAAAAGACTTATTACAGACTCTGCAGTTCTGCCCCCATCATGGCAATGCTTTTTACCTCGAGGTCTTGTTACACTACTGAAAACAAAAAGCCAAACAGTTCAGATTTCCATTTTACTTGACTTTCAAATATGTGTCAGCATGGATCGCAGGAAAATGTAGACTTCCTGAAACTAACGCTAACTTGCTCACAGAAACAGCTATTCCATTTTGCAATGGGTTTCTGTACAACTGTTCTCAGTGCAGCTAAAGTGAGGAAGTAAATGCTTCAATTGCATATATAGAGACTTCATTAAAACATCATTTAGCAGATCCTTTACAACATGGTTATGCCCTTGACAACGTCAACAAAAAACAGCAGAAACATTTTATAAAAATGCTACATTCCTCAGCCTAGGAAATGCATAATTCAAGTCCTGAAGTGTTTTGGAAAACTACTTTTCAAAGAATCACAGACTGGTTTGGGTTGGAAGGGACCTTAAAGATCATCCAGTGCCACCCCCTGCCATGGGCAGGGACACCTCCCACTAGCCCAGGTTGCTCAAAGCCTCATCCAGCCTGGCCTTGAACCCCTCCAGGGATGGGGCATCCACAAAGCAAGTCTGTTCTTTCTAGCAAGTCCGTTCTATTAAATGGATTACTAGGTCTAAAAAAACTCCCAAATAAATGAATAACCCCCACAGAATAGATCCAGGACAGCTAAAATGAACTTATTTCAAATAAAATGCTATCAGAAAACTGTCTTGTTGGTGATACCATATCTATAAATGAGATATATTGAATAACTCCATAAGACACTCATGCTATCAAACAACACAATGTTTTCATTTACAGAGGAAACCAGAGCAAGATAGGTCTTAATCATTCATAAATTATCCAAGTGGTGACAAATTAAAGTCAACTACAGCAAAAAGTTTGGGGAATGAAAACAACACTGGATATTGTGCATATGAAAGTGATAACAATATAGATATTACAGGATTAAAGAAAATTCTTCACAACACTAGTTGAAAAACACTGTTATTTTTAAGATGTTTAAATAAATTAACAGAATTTTAAAGTATTAACAACCACAAACAAAGAAAAACCTTGCATACTAGTTACTAACTACAACAAAGAAGATTATGCTCTACTGAAATATAGACTTCAAGATTCCCAAATATAAACTGCTCAGGCCTTACTTTCTTTCCTCTTGTCAGAGGAAATGGCAGCAGAAAAATTTACCTGGGGAGATCCTTCAGTTTCGCAGACCAAAGTACTCCAAAAAAAAAAAAAAGAAAATCCATCCACCTGCTCTTCCCCTCCACTAGCGCAAATCTTAACCTCTTCAAGCTCAGCTACAACTATACATCACTTACAATCCCATTACAGCTTCCCAAATGGGAATTTTCCCACCTTCCTACTACATGCTCCGATCTCACCCATCAACCGCCTACTCTATTTACTGTCTCTCTCCTCCTCAGTACGTGTCCATCTGGTGCTTCATCCCACATTCCCTACTTCAGTCCTACTCCGATGTTCTGAACTGAAAGTGATACAGATATTCCACAGGGCAGGGAGAGGAAGGAACAGAATTACCTTTGGCAGCTCCCAAAGTGGTCACAACAATACCGTCACCATAATCTTTGTAGTGACACATCTACAGCCTTAAGTGGCAGTCTGGGCAATTGGGATATTGATGGTTTACAACCAAAACATTTGGTAGTTTTGATAGAACTGTAGATTGTTTTTGCCTTGAACTTGGAAGCACTGAGCCCACTGAACAGACACAACCTGTGAATATCCAGTGAAATCAATGCGGTTGAGCACTGATTTATTGTACACAGCTGACCAAGCTGTCTCAGGCACACACCTCATGTACTTCAAGAGCAGTTTGTACAAAATATACATGATGCATCCTCAGACATGTGTAGAAAAATCTTCAAACGCCATCCAGACATATCTTCTGCATGGAAAAAACATCTGGAGGCAAATTTGGACATAAGGGAGATGAAGCTTAACTCCATCTGTATGTGGCTATCAGTTCTGAGCACGACAGAGTAAGACCTGCTTAACAGAGAACTTCTGTCTAAGTATCGCAATTAAGAACACATTTTAAAGTGATACGTTAGGCCAGCTCCTGGTCTGAAAGCAGGTAGCTTAGATTAAGGCACCGGACAATTCACTCACATGACGATGTACATCACAAACGTTTTTATTCCCAACATAACTATGTTTACATTTGCTGCTGTTTTTATTGTTTGGTGGGGGTGGTTTTTTGGGGTTTTTTGTTTGTTTTCCATTTTGCTTTTTAATAACATTAATTGTGCTAGGTAACATACTAGCTTTTTTAGAATAACACCTAGCAATTTAATATTGGACTTTGGACTTTTTGACATCAGCCTGTATATATTTTACACCAGAAGTAATGCCAAATATGCACAAGTTTTCAGGATGGGTTTTATCTAGTTTTATGCAGCACTGAGCTGGAAAACAGCTTTTACAGGGAACCTAGTTGGGCTTCGCTTTTTGACCATCAAGTACGCAAGCAGAAAGCCAAAAATAACACTAAAGGGATTCAGTTTGGGGTACATTCTCTCAGCACTGTTCTTGTTCCTGCAGTGCCACTTTCTTTCACATCACTTATGACTACTGAAACCAGTTGGCACCTTGCAGACAACATCAAAAAGTATTTTAGACTAACTTTTCATCATTATACTAAGGAGACGTGGTTCCTTAGAAATTTTTTCTGTACTTGCAATGAAATCACATATTCATTTAGTATTTTTGATACAGTAACAAACATTTGAGGTTATTTGAGTGTGGAAAAAAGGTCAGGGCTACTCAGTTCGAAGCACCTGAAGGAGCAGTGGGGGTTCTTCCAACAACCAGAGTTGTGAAAGTCTAATGAACAAGTTGAACAACATGTTGGGATTTGAATGTTGATGACACTTTATTCTTGGAAGCAGTTAGAAACAGAATTCATTCAAGAAAGTAACGAAAAAAAGGATATCTAAAAACAAACACAGGATGAAAAAACTCCCTACCAGGAGAAATCCAAAGGACGCTATTTGAAAGCACGCCTAAAGAATGAGTAAACTAACTTTGAAAACAAAGAGCAACAAAGGACAGGACAAGAAGAGGGAAGAAGGAGAAATTGTTTTTGTTTTGAATAATTTCTACAGTGCAAAATCTGTTGAAATCTAAAATGGGTTATTAGAAATCTGAGAATTCGTTATCTTGATGAAGTTACGGGTTACAGGGTTTTTTTTATTCTGCATTCTCAGTTGTCTCACATTCCTGAGCAACTGTGTAGAAAAAGACTCTACTAAAAAATCTTCTTTGAAATTGCACTTTGTAATCCTTTAACCCCTACTTATTTATGTTTACTGCATAATTTAGCACAAGCAATTTCAACTCAACAAAAATAGTTTAGATGAAGTCAAGGAAAGCAAACCCACAAGTTTTTCTAAATGCAAAATCATCATCTTTACAGCTACAGTTGCTGTTAGAAAGTATGGTTGTGAAAGTTTCAGCTTCAACCCTATCTCAGCTATCAAATAGATTCTACATCTGCTTTTCCAACAAAACCAGAAACAGCAGACAAAGCACATTAGCAGTGTTCAAACCTTAGCCTGTTATATTCAGACATTTGTGGGTTTTAAGTAGAGTAGACATGGCGCTAACATTAAGGCTCCCAAGGCTTTCATTATAATCCTTTGACAATGTTAGAAAACCTTGAAAACAAGCAAGGATTATAGAATAGTTTAGGTTGGAAAAGACCTTTGAGATCATCAGCCCCAACACATCAACCACAGAAGCTGAATTACTTTTTGAAAGTTGGCTCAGTAAAGATAAAGCCTACAATGAGGAGGATAATCAAAGTAGTTTGGCAACATTCAGCATAAATTAGGAAATGTTTTATAACTACAACTATTCCATGATTTAAAAGAATTTGAATTTTAACAGCAGGCTAAGCACAGGATCCAAAAGGGACCTTTTCCCATCTGCATGAATGATTCACCTGTCTGACCAGCCTAAGAACCCCCAAAGCTGTTTGTAATAAACACACTATAACTCCTGAATAATCTAAGAGTGTATCGCATGCTTCGAAGTCCGAGTCCTTCACACTGATGTGAACCAGCTGCTCAGAACTGAATATACAAAAGAGAAGCAGTGTCCCTTGCAGCCCTGCATTATTGGATGTCAGTAACTGACTTTTCTGTCAGTAACCACGAGTGATAACGTACCACAAGTGTCAAGAAATTACAACCTAGTTAGCAGTGATCCTTCAGTATATTCACGGACTCCTGAATTCACAGTAGGTAGACTTTTGCAAACACCACTTTCATGTAATGAAAAATGTAATATTCAGGTCAACTAAGATGACTAATATTTGCTCTATTTGCCATTTTTTTGGAGAGAATCAGGAGCCATTTTCAATTCTATGTGTATGTGAACTTCAATTAATTCACACTAACT
>NW_010112396.1:0-40000 GCF_000699245.1 Pterocles gutturalis | reverse complement strand
AAACCATTTATTTTAATTAAAAGAGTTACAATTCAGTTAGAGTAACTCATGTCCTATGGAAAGTTATCAGCCTTGACTAATACAAGACTGCAAGGGCAGCTAGTTGTACTGGAGAAACACCTACGTGATTCCTACAGCCTTTAAAACATCGGATACCGTCTCAGACAGCTGCTTGCCCCACTACTTTCTAGATATGCCCCTGCTCAAGTGTGGCAGGAATATCCCTCCTTGTGCAAACAAAACACTCATCAAATGCCTGCTAAACATCCAATGTCACGCTATGTAATTTTCAAATCATCAAGCATTTACTCCTAACAAAGTCAGTTATTCTTGTATCCATTGTACTGTTACCTGACGCAGATTCCTGGTTACTTTCACATCATGCCAGGCATTGTCATTAAATTTCCCATTCACAGGTTCCACCAGCGCTTCAAAGGCCCCTGAGCCCAAATTAATGACCAAGGAGACAGCTCCATTTTTCAGCGCGAGATTGACATAATCAGCCGATTTTCCTGTGTGAAGCATCAGTCCGTTCCTCTGAAGCGTTTTAAACGACAGAGTTATTTCATCACTGCTACTCTGTATAGGATTCTGAGACAAATCGTAGCAGAAGTATTCTGATCCCTTGAATGTCGCAATATATTCTTCTTTTCCTGACAAACAAAAGAAAAGAAACAAATGAATCAGTGGTACCCAATTAAATGTAAGTTGCAGGAATTATTTTCATAGTTAATTCAACACTATTACTGTAAGCACTGTTCATTTAAAACACTTAAAACCCATGAATAAAAAAGATAACTAAGATGTACTGGGACCATATTCTAAACCATTTTCTTATAGAATTTTCATGGGTATGATTAAACTCAGAAAATATACTGCATCAGCAATTGTGTTAATGTTATTTAAGCAATCTGAAACACATTTAAGTATTTAGGTGAACAGGCAAACCAAAGCATGACTCCAGTGACAACTCCGATCTTTCTCTTCCCAACTCTCACTAAAATCACGACATCTCAAAGAGAACCGATAACCTGGACACCTCAAAGCGCCTTAGCCTAAGGTCTCAAATAAACCAAAACTACAAACAACCCATTTCCGCATCTGCCTCATTCAAACCCACACACAGCACCGTGCCAGACAGTGAGTTAACACGCAGCTGTAAGCAACTAGTTTTGTCCCAGGATGTACTTTTACCAGCCAGTATGTGCCACACAGATGATTTTCTTAGTTTATCCTGTACAACACATATGGAGATTTGGTTTTCCCCTGAAGTCCTACAGATGAACACATCTGACCTTGCACTACACATGCAGAGAGTTTGGAGCTGTATGAAGTCAGGATTTGTTTAGCTAATAATAACTGTTAGCAAAATTTCAGTGGAAACCTGTGCATGTTGGTGCAGTGGAGGGATGAAGGTATGAAAACCTGAGGATGTCAGATTTCATCATTCTTGAGAATAAACTCAGTTTCCAGAACACAGCTGCATACATCAGTCTGTGATACCATCAGCACAAATCCCAAACATATTTATAAATATATAGATAAGGGAAATAACAACAGTGTGAATTTAAGAATGACAGACAATGCGAAATGCAGGTGTGAGAATACCGCTTTTTGCGAAGTCCCTGGGCATATCTGCCTTCTGTTGGTCCACGTCATCTGCTTACAACCCCCAGCTGTACATTAACACTGATACTAGATATTAGCAATGCTGCTTTTTACTGTAGATAGTAGAGCATACTAAGTTCAGATAGCACTGCAAAGTAACTCCACATCGGACTCCAAACAGCAATTGTGGTCTGGCTTAACTTTGCTTTGTAACAAGAATATTAAAACATATTTGTCTGTATTTATTCTGAAGTGCTACCTCACAGATTTGATGGAGAATTCTTTGGAGTGCGTTGGTTTTGGGGGTTTTTTTGTTGTTTTTGTTTGTTTGTGGGGGTTTGTTGTTGTTGTTGTTTTTCTTTTAATTATTTTTTTTTTGTGGCAGCAGCCAAATCAGTCCTGCATGCAGAACATTACACTGATAGCAACATGTCCCGGTCCCCAACACGTTTCAGTAGAGAAGGCCAAAATTAGCTCATGAAGAATTTACAAACAATGCATTTTCTAGGGTTCCAGTGCACTAAGCAGCAGACTGCATGAATACCATGCATCTCATTTAATGAATATTTAATAAAACCATAAAACACTCAAGAGCAAAATTATTTGGTACGGATGCCTCCTGCAAGGGCATACTAAACCAGCATGAGTAACTGCAATGGACAGACGATAAAACTTAAATGCGGCAACTTGGTACATGTAGTTTTGTCCCACGTTTTTAATGACTGTAACACAAGAAGCTGAAGGACATAAATGAATCAATATGCAAAATATTTATACATACAGATTATACACTGTAAACTACCTCTGTAAAGCCAGATCATTCCCACAGACACGACAATGCACAGAAGTGTTAACACATGCCAGGAACATTTTTTTTTTTTTAATTATTCCTAAAGAAGGACCTGAAGAAGCAAGCAGGAGTATTCATTCAAGAAGAATTATAACCCCAGACGGTAAACAGAGTCATAATTTGCAGAAACACAAAGAAGCCTTTAGGGTTGTGCTGGGCTGACCTTGGCAAGACGCCCACCCAGCCGCTCTCTCACTCCCCGTACTCAACAGGGCAGGGGAAGAAGATCAGATGCAAAAGCTCTTGGGTCACATTACAGACAGGGAAACCACTTACCATCACAGGCAAACAGAGGGAACTCAGGTAGAGTTAATTTATGGCAATTAAAATTGTTTTGGATGGTAGGAAAACAAATTTAAAACACCTTCCTGCCACTGCCTTTGAATGAAGCTCGACTTCATTCCTGTCACTCCTTCATTTCCAAATTTTCTACCACCACCTTGAGCAGCAAAGGGGATGGGGCTGTGATCAGGCCATGGCAGCTCTCCCTGCTGCTCCTTCCTCCTCACGCTTCTTCCCTGCTCCCGTGTGGGTCCCTCCCGCGGCAGTCCTTCAGGATGAGCCTGCTCCTGTGTGGGCTCTCCACAGGCCGCAGATCCTGCAGGAAATCTCCCCCTGCTCCAGCGCGGGTTCTCCAGGGGCTGCAGTCCTGAAACTTTCTTTCTGCTCTTCCTCCTCCTCTCACCGTGGTCCTCACAGGACTGTTCCTCATGCTTTTGCCCTTCCTTACATAAGGTTTCCCAGAGGGTGAAACACTGCGTGACAGTGAGGACTGAGGAGGATAAAGTATCTATCAATCCATAAATGTAAGTATTCAAGGCTAAAACCTTTTGACTTAATTGCATTTTCCTTACAGGAGAAAAATAAAAAGATAAATAAGCAATTCTACACCTCTTCATTGGAGGAAAAAAAACCAAGCAAACCCCACAAAAGTAAACAACAAACAAAAAACCAGCTTGAGTTGTCATTGGAAAGACAAAGTCAGCATCGCTGCGACAGAAAACATCTATATCCTATGGATCCCATTGGATGGCCCTTTGGAAAAACCAGTAACAGCGAACCCCAAACTCTGCTGCAGCAATCTCTTAAAGCACGGTATGCACCCTGGAGCATTCACTTCCATTTTTCCCACTCCTTTTAGCTTCAATAATAAGGCCAGTGACACTCAGTAACGTCACAGAAGAACTGTCATTAACTGGTGTGTTTAATAATCTTCATGCCTAAACTAGGTACTTGTTTAGATATTAGCTACAAGCGTTAGATATCCTGTAGTTGTTCCCTCCACATTGCTGTGCCATCACTCTGGCACATGAGATGATGAAAATCAACTCGTATATGAAGCTTCCCCCAATTCACAGCAGGGAGAGACCCCATTTAGGACATTTCCGGAAAGAATTCATGAATCTGGGGTTTAACTTAATCACCAACTTCAGCAACAAAACTGTACAAAAATCTCAAATCTGAAGTTTTGGGAGCCAAGTGATTTTTTTTAAAGTTATGCTAAAGCATTCAATTTTTAAGCAAATTACTTAGTTTGCAGCAAACGAGCACTCTTCTGTTTAAAAATTGATTTTAAAATGAAAAACAGAAATGCCAAAACTGAGTATAACATTTTACTTTAGAAAAATATTTTGGTTGAAAAACCCAAACACTATGGATAAAAGTTTTAATTGCATACTTTTCCTGCCAAACTATCTTTTTTGCTCACCTGCCAAACCAGACATGTCCACCACTTGCTATTATACCATTGTAGATGTTACGTGGAGATGTGGTGCTTAGGGACATGGGTTAGTGAGTTAGGTGGTGTTGGGTTGGACTTGATGATCCTTGAGGTCTTTTCCAACCTTAATGATTCTGTGGTTCTATGATTGTAGGATTGAGTTTCCCACAGTCAGCCTTAAGAATTCTTTGCAATGCTACGATACAGACCCTGTACCAGGACTGTGTTAGGGTAGGATGCTAGTGTGTCAGAGCACTAATATTCCTCAGCTAGGTCACATCCACACTTCAGATAACTGGGAGAGGTTCCGACCCAACAACAGTACGCTGATGGGCTGCCGAGCCAAGAGATGAGCCCTCCCCTCTGCGGGATTCGAGACATCACCTTCCAAACTTCCAGTTGTGCAGCTATGGGCACCCTGACTGAACGGCATCGTTCCCGATCTGGACTGGCTCCGTTTAATCCGTTTCCTTTGCCATTTAATGTTTTAGCCATCATGGGGCCCTCATAAGCTGCTGGAAGGCCAGCTCACAGAGGAGCACAAGGACTGCCAGGAGCTCAGATGTCACATTTTGTGATTCTGGTAATCTCAGAAATCTCATTTCTGAAGAGGAATCTTCAGAATAACTTCTCCAGGCAAGCTCCAGCTGTAGATACAGCAGCAATTCCCCTTTTCTCAGTATATTTTCAGCAAAACTCATTAAATTGAGATTTTTAATGTAAAAGGCTTTTAGGAAGCTAAGGCTGAAACAAATGAAATGATTCAGCAGCATTTTGATATATTAGGAAATTCACTTCTGGTAGCAATAGCCTAAAGAACTTTGATTTTTATTCTGATGAGTTTCAGTGCGAGAGAGGAAAAAAAAATAAAGTCTGATAGACAAAAGGTCACAGGTTTTGACTGAGCAGATAATGAGACAGTCTGCATACCCAACTAGGTAGTTATCTCATTTTCCAGTAGGTGCTGCCTAAGAACTACAATACTTTTCCACAGGCATCTGACAACTGAAAATACACTTCTTGGCATTAGAAAAGAATGAATCACAAAAACTGCTGTTTCAAACGGTTGAAGGGAGATAAGTGTATAACGCCTTTTCACAGGAAATATTCCCTTATAATTTGGAAACATCCATGGCATGAATTCAAATAATATTTACAGTGACAATATTCTAGTTTGGCCAAACTGCACGATACAGAAATTCTTTGAAGGGAGAGGAGGCAGCAGTAAACTCTCTCTACATTTCTCCAGTCTTTGGAGTAATGCACTCCTCATGAAAAATTAAAACTCCATCTTACAATCACTTGGATGCAACCCCATATCTTTGCCCTCATTGTGTTTTGTCACTGGGAACCAGAGACATTTCTAGCAGACAGACAGCAGGAGCCACGTACAAGTCAAAATGTTTCATCAATTAGACACAGGACAGAAAAGCCACAAAGCAATACTGGTGACCACCCCTGTACCAACTCTCTCATGTCAAGCGGATGTACTATTTTACTCTTGATATGAAACTATATATTTAGAATGAACAGACTGGAAAAAATTATATAAAACATTCCAATGTTTTATATAAAAAAACAGCTATCTATTGCTAGATTTCAGACCGCAACTTTCATTGATTTTAAAACTGAACTAATAACAGGCTTTATTCATAACCAATTGTGTATACTGCCGGTTGTTTGTTTATTTTTTCAAATTATCACTTAATGACACTTAGAGAAACCATTAAAAATGCATGGCAGTCATTCTAGTCAGTATGAAGTGTTGCACTTCATTTAATGACTAAAATGTAATTACCTGCACAGAAAAACACAAGAGAATATGAACACCAGCAGTGGAATTTAACGTATTTTTACTCAGAATTTTGAGTACTATAAATTGTTGTATATTACTGCAGTTAGAATCCTGAATAATGCGACGTGCATAAAACCAGAAAGACATGATCTGTTTGTGTCACAGAAAGGAGTCAGACAAGAGGCATGTTTTATAAAGCACCTGCTAGTGCAGAAAGGGTATTTTTCCTATTTTTTTTTCTTACAGTTTGCCCTGTTCCCCATCAAAGTCAACAACGTGCATAAAACCAGAAAGACATGATCTGTTTGTGTCACAGAAAGGAGTCAGACAAGAGGCATGTTTTATAAAGCACCTGCTAGTGCAGAAAGGGTATTTTTCCTATTTTTTTTTTCTTACAATTTGCCCTGTTCCCCATTGAAGTCAACAACAATTTTAATATTCACTTCTTTGGAGATTCATTTAAGTCCATAGGGTCTGATCAAGAGGACCAGAAGAAATATTTCCCCAGGCCTTAACAGACCTTCCAAGCCTACCCAAGCACCACAGTAAGCCTTACAGCATCTCTAGCCTCCTCCCTGGCAGTACTATGTCATAAAATGGGTCTGGCTGATTCCATAATGACTTCATCATGCGTCCATGCATGATTTCAATCAAATGCCTATGACTGGATGCTCTGGTCTTATTAGGTAATAACAATAATGGGACCATACCCTGAAGAAATAAAATTGTCCTGAGAGAGTAAGTCAAAGCTACTTATTGATAGCTGCAATAATTCTTTACAGGAGAAGAAACCAAAAGTCTTAAAGTTTATTAGCTAAATTCCAAGGACCCACGTCATATAACCCATGTCTATTATTATAGAAACAAGATGTAGGAGAGTGCTGTCAATTCACCTGTCTACCTACCAAAGGAACGATTTCCAAAGAGAAAACAAGCTGACACTGGTGATACTCCTAAGAGCCAAACTCCTTCTGTACAATCTTCAAAACATTAAATACGGACTGAATAAATAAATAATGCCAAACCAGGGTCTAGTATGTTCCCAGGTGTACTGTTTTGTGCTCCATTTCACGGCAATTTGAAATTCAAACACTTATTCATTACACCATCTTCTTATTTATAAAGTCTTTCAGAAAGTAATGCAGCTAGGGAAAACTACACCAAAGCAGCATAGAGACAAAACCATTAACAAGGACGACTGATACAATAAAACAAGATAGCCTGAATTGCTACTTCTGTGGTAAACATCAAAAATCGGAAACTTTGCCTAATAGCAAACAAATGGCTTCCCATTCCATACAAGGGGAATACTCTCTGCGTACCGTTGAACCTGGAATGATCTCAGGATGCACCCCACACAAGGCTTCTCAGGATACTGCCATACAGGCCAGCCTATACCCTTCCATCAAGACGTCACTCGCTGAACTTAAAATGAAAAACTATAAATATAAAGCATTCCTCCAAATTTTATACCTTACTGGATTGCATATATAAATCATGCAGGCACTCAAAGGAGTGTGTCTGCTTAACACATTTAAGATTTAAATATGAAACCAACAAAAATTATGAAATCATAGAATCACAGAATGGTTTGGGTTGGAAAGGACCTTACAGATCATCCAGTTCCAACCCCCCTGCCATGGGCAGGGACACCTCCCACCAGCCCAGGTTGCTCAAAGCCTCATCCAGCCTGGCCTTGAACCCCTCCAGGGATGGGGCATCCACAGCTTCTCTGGGTGACCTGGGCCACTGCCTCACCACCCGCACAGGAAAACATTTCTTCCCAATATTAAATCTACGCTCTTATGATAAACCCTAAAAAATTAGTAATTCAAACGGAGTACAGATGGTCCACTTTATCAGTGAGGGTTGAATTAAAAGTACTGTTGTTGCCATGTACTATCAGGTTTCAGTTCCTATCTCACTTCAATTTTATTTTTTTTAAATGGAATAATCTCCCATTCTTCCTTCCTTTTCTCATTCTTTTGTTCTTTTCCAGCAACTATTCTCTTTGCCCTCTAAACAAATCTTCACAGAGAACTCCAAAGGAACAGTTCAGGGAGAAAATGAGATTCATGATTCCAAATCCACAACCAGGAAATATCCACCTGTTTTTTTTTTGTTTGGGTTCTCCCTTCCACCCCCATGTAATATGGATCCAAATCCCTGGCTCCCTTCCCCATTAACAGGGTGTACGCTGCAGAAGATACAGCGCGCTGGAATAGATCCTCTGGCAGGAACCGGAATTGCTGTTCTTGAGCATCTTGTCAGCGTAGCCCGAAATGTGCTGCACACCCATCGCTTTAATACTTCAGCAAACTTTTGAGTAAGAAACAAGATAAGTCTTTATTACACATAAATCAGCAAATAAGGAAAGTCACATTCACAGGCTGATAAAAGCAAACAGCGACACTGTGAATGGGAACTTTTAGTCTGAAAAGAGCTGTTACAGAAAGGTGAAGATGCAGTATCACAAAACCAGCAGTTACCAGCTCCAGAAAGCATTCTAAAATAAATTTCAATTGAATAGCCACATTACACTACCTTCTTCCTCCTTCAGTGGGGAATAAGTCCATTATGAGATAATCATGGCTAGCCTACAAAACCTTTAAAGCCATGAGTCACTTATTCTGAAGGAGTCAGGAATAATTTCTCAAGGGCTTATTATTATTAATTTAAATGATCCTTTTGCAGAAAAACGCTGTAGAAGTGTCTGTTCATTCCCAAGATCCAGGGAGCTGGTAAACCATCCCAAGTCCTTCTCTAGGAGAAAATGCTGTACTTCAAAAGATAAGGGAAGTACGGCTTTAGCTGTTCTAACCAACAGATTTGCACTGCCATAGTCTCTGTGTAAGAAGTCCACTCTCAGTAGATGTTTGATCTCAAGAAGACACTACCCCTGAAATCCTGGGCAGCCAAGTCTGCACTACGTGTATCCAACACACAAATAAAACTAGTATACATTTAAGGAAACTAAAGTGCAAAGTCAATTCCTCTTGTCAGGCGGAATTTAATAGCATAGGCTAAATCAAGTCATGTATGATATCACTTAGCAGTTGCAGAGGAGAAATTTGGTAAAGCTTTTCTAGCTCCTATTTTATTGTATACACAATCATTAAATTAATTGCCAATTACAAGAAGTATGAACTTAGGCAATGTAAGCCTCCGATCCTTCCCCATCTCAGATTAGAATAAAAACTCTGATAGTTGCCACTCATGATAAATGACTTACAGGGAACACTACATAAGTGATAAATTACTTGATTTTGCTAAACAGCAATTTTAGTTCATTTCTAAAATGGCTAGACCATGCAATTTCCTCACTAATTTTCAGTTCTTTTTATTTAATCACACACTTCAAAAGCAAATTTGCAGTTGGGGAGGGAGAAAGAAGACAGCAGGAGCTTTTAGGAATGATGCCATCTTAGCGTACATTAAATACTAGCCTACTAGAAGGTGAAAATAAGTCGTTCTTTTTCCTATGAGCAATCATATAACTAAAACATAGACAATAAAGTCCTGCAGTTTTTAATTTTTCCTCTCTGTAGCTACGAAACTTCTGCAAATGCAAATTTTAAAATGAATCTGGTTTGAGTGATGACACAGGAAAGGTAACATTCCTCTTGCCCACCCTGGGCTGGCTCCCTTCTGCCCTGCATCTTACAGGGAAGAGCTACACAAAAAACAAGTGCACTTGTTCTTGGGAAAACTGAAAGCAGGCTGTGTCCCAGATAAAAAAATTAAAATCCAGTTTCTGGTCTGCTCCCTGGACAAAGCAACACCTCCTTACTCTTTGCTGAGAGTTTTCCAGAAGACTTGCATTAATTTTTCATTATCATAAGTAAAAATGAATTAGGAAATGGATTAGGAGAGGAAGAAATACTTCAGATTGCTTTGACTTTGTTGGTATTTTACACATGAGATATCAAGGAAGAAAATAGTGCCCAACTAACACATTACATGAACTTATCATAATATGTAGACAGTGTTAACTAGTTAAACAACCTGATAAAGAATATTTCCAATGCTAGTAACAAGCTTCTGAAGTATCAACTCAACACCTCTCACAAGCACCATAAAGTACAAGAGGATTTGTGCAGCACGTCCTGGGGTTGGGATACAATAAAAACCCCCAATTTTCTGATCTTAACTAACTCCTGTCAAAAGAATCCCTCCATAACAGTAAGTTTTCCAGGGATGCAGAGAGGGTTGCTGCAATGATGCTACGTGCACAGGGAGCCATTTTTTAAAACCACTTTTGCACTAGTATCAGAGAGGTACTCCAGCAACACACAGCAAAACCCAACACCTTCTAGAGGGTATCATACACAACCGTCACTTTTTTTTCAGTCTGTGCCTAAGACTGCATCATTAAAGGAATGTGTACATATAAACACTGGGGAAAAGTCTCCTGGATCTCAGTCTTCAAAAAGTGTTTGGAAGAGGCTATTTACAACTCTTAGTCTTCCTATAAACATGGGAAATTAAATATGAAAACAACTTTCTTACCACGTTTTCCATCCTGCTGCGGATACTATAATCTAATAGAGTTTCTCTCCCATTTAAAACAAAGAAAAATGCTTTCACATTGGTGAGCACACGAGGAAAACATGCTACGAAAGAATCCCTCAGCACCAAAGGAGATTTGAAAAGCTGCAGTCTTAACTGAAGCTATCTGCTGTTTGAAACAACTAGCAGAGAGGTATGCTTATGGCCTATCGCTACCTGCTAGAATTTTGATCTAAACAAGCAATTCCTGATATCCCACTACAATCCCTTCTCTTTCAAGAAAGCTAAAGGAACTATTACGTTTACTGCAAATTAAAACTTTTTTTTGTCAGATTAAGTTCTGGATATATAAGAAACTCAAAACTTTCCCAAGACAGACTATTAGCCAAAAATACAATTTGAGCTTAGTCATCTTAATTCACTGTCACATGGACAATAATTCAGCCAAAACTATTTTTTTTAAATAAGGCCTTCTATGAGAAGCAGCAGCAGGAGCAATATAACTTCTGCTGCTGTATTTGGTATGTCTTTTGGTACCTCATTCTCGGAGTTGCCTTCAGCCACCATCAGTACCTGGATCACAAGTGTCCAAATCAGCTACAGGCTGAGAAAGCTCTTTCATTTCTCTTTCCACATATGCTGACTTCACCTGTAAATACTTAATGAATTTTTATATATCCTGCACAATGAATCACCAAAAAATGGAACCCAAAATATCCCTATATACTCCTCCTCTTAATTTTCAGCCTATAAGACAACTATTCACACCAAAGCAATGAAATCTTAGCGAGATTAGCTGTCTGTAGTAGCACCTTTGAAATGTGTAATACTTTTGCAAGTTAAAAAAGCTCATTGTTCTAAAGCAATTGAAAATGGATTTAGATCAGACACCAAATCTTGGAATAATTTCTAGTTTGTGAAAGAACACAATTTTGTTTTTCCCTTAATTATTAAAAACTAAAGTAAAAGTTAGAAATAATTTGTAGGATTTCAAGGACATTTTTTCTTCTGAAGGCAAAGCTAGAAGAATTTCTAATTTAGTGAGCAAAAGAATATTGCAATTTGAAATGGGTTTGTTTTTTAATAATTGGCATTGAATTCCAATATGTAATAAACTTCAGTAAAAATTCACATTACCTTCCTCCAAATGTTAAATTGATGAATGATCAGTGAGTAATGAAGATTGGTTGTAATTTCCCTTTATGAATGTAGTAGTTGGCAGACAAAACACAAAAACATTGAAGTGATGAGCACAGCATAGACCCTCCTTGATTTGGGGTAAGAACAGACAATATTTTTCTCTAGGGAGAAGAACCACCCATATATCCAGAGTTTAAAAAAAAAAAAAAAAGGCATAAAGTGTGCATTTTAGAATGCAGGCAAATAAAATATAATTAGTAATTATTTGTATAACTAATAGTGACTCCTGCCAAGGTCACAGCCATAAAGACAGCTGAGCAGTCTGTATTTCACAGAGAAACACAGCCACAGGTACTTACACAGAACTGCAACCACCTGCATACGTATGGTAAGAAACATTCAGGGGCAAATCCAGAGCACTGGCAGGTAACCATGAAATGATTATTTCAAAATCCACATAAAACACCCAAATGGCTTCCCAACGCACATAAAGCCTCGATGGTTACAACACCGCTGTTATACTATAATCCTAAGGCTGTGATATACCCTTCTAGAAACAGCTGAAGCTATTTTCCGGTTGTTTCAGTGCTGCCCTCCCTCTCTTCCATCCATCTCAGTTTTCCTCCTTCAGCGACCACTCTGACGGCACCGCATCCCTGCGGAGAGGCGCAGGCAGGCTGAGCCCGGCGCTGCCCTGTGTTCTCGCTCCTCAGCAGCCGCTGGAAATGCCCAAGCGCATCTGAAGATGGGAATATGCCTTAGTAACAAAAACCCCTCTGTTTCCATCCTGTGTGCAGCTGCCTGATAGAAAAACAAAACCAGAACTGGGGACACGGTAAGAATACAGGTAAATGTCCAACAGAATTCAGACTCATTTAACATGTTTTATCTTGGAAAAGATATTAAACCCTGATGAAATCTACAGAAGGCTGACAGATGATACTATATACTGATGTATTGTAGCTATTTTTTTTTTTTTGCCCAGGACTAGTTTTACTGGATTTAGGAGCTATTCTAATATTACTGCTCACTGGAGGGCTGTGTTGGCATTGTTTGTTCCTAAATTAACGCTCACTTTCCAGGACAATAAGCAAAAAACCCAACTACAACGATTTCATAATAGTTTAATAGGATAGCACTGGTTTTTCATAATCCTTCCCTCAATCCAAATTGAGGTCATGGTCTGTCAGAACACGGGAGTTATTTGGTAAAGAGCTCTGTAGATAGAAGCGGGGTCCTATGTCTGGAGAATATAACACCAGGGTTCTGCTTCAGTAACAACCGCAGATATTCCGATGGTAATTTCACCCCTGGCAGGCTGGAAGCAATTATTTTGCTAATGAACACAGACAGCTATCAATGTAATTTACATTAAGTTACAATGGAGGAGCAACACCTAACTAACAAAGAGTCATTTTTAGGAACCAAATGTTAGTGAAACAAGGCTCTGATCTGTGTCTGAGCTCACTGTCACCAAAAAGCCACTGTGGGACCCAAGCCTGCTTACAGAAGCCCTCCTTCTGCACTGTGAAAGAGCTCCTTAAACACACAGTACGAGACCAGAGCAACATTAAAGCTCTTAAACCTCTTCCCCCATCGCCTAAAGCTTACCCCAGAAGGTGATAAAGGAGGAGACAATTTAAAGAGACTTGATGGATACATTAAGAAGTTTCAAGGAGCAACTGTAAGTTTCCCCATATTAAAGAGAAGAACTGAATCCTATCACCTCCTCTTCTTCACAATACGTACCAGGACTTGACAAGATGTACTCTTTAACAGTACTCTTTCATCATCTTCTAACGTAATACCAGGAAGCTAGACCAAAACAAGGCTTTCAACACCTAGTCTTTATCCTTTTTTTTTAAAAATGAGACTTTTAAAAAGTGATAAATAGGTTTCTTGGCCTGAATATAGTTTTCAAATTGTATTTAGCAGTGTGTACTGATTTATTTTCAGCTATGAATATATAAAAGAGGTATGTCTAAATTTATCTTTAAAAGACCGATTTAAGCATGTATTGTACAAAAATATAAAAGGTTTCTATCACAAAGTCTCATTATCAAATATGAGAAAATCCAAGAAAGCTTCTGCAAGTGGCAAAATAATCAGTATTATATATGTTCTGCATTTAGTTTTTTGAAGACTGACTAGCTTTTTTCATGAATTCGGTATTACCTACTGATCTTTATTTTTCCAGAAGTTGTGTCTTTGAAACTGCTTGATAAGCCTCCCGAGATTACCAATAGTCTTTTTATAGAAGCCTGCAGTAACACCGTCAAAGTGAAAGAAGATTAGCAGAGTATAAAAATAATTGGACTCTAGTGCTGTATTGACATTTCAGAGGAAAGATTTGCTGTCACGTCTGGGCCAAGCTATCTGCTGGTAAATTCCACTGACGACAGCCCATCTACACCACTGATACTTTACCCTCTTCTTTATGCAACAACTGTGCCTAAGACAGTGAGAGCCTTACAGTGTCACAGATAATTTGACGTATTTGCATCACTACATGCATCTAACAAGACTTAAAATCTCTCACAGGAGGTTGGAATTATTTTCAGCCCTGTGGATATGAAGAAAAAACAACAACAAAGTAATAACCCAAAGAACGCTTACATATTAAACAACTGAAAAAAATTAATCTAACCTATCTTATAAAGGATAACCAAAAGAGAGAAGGTGAGATACTCCGACAGGCGTAACACACAACTGTCAGATTTAGCTACTCTTCCTTTTTCAATAGCCTGATCGGCATGCGGGGTGTGAAGTTTCTCTCCAGATCAAGGCACGACGATCGGGTTCACCACAGGTGCTGGTGCTCCACTAAGCTAGCGACCAGGGGGGACAGGGGAAAGAGCAACGCAGTCCGCATCCTCGCACCAAGGGTTTTGGCAGCTGACATTTATTCTCTACGAACTTCCATCTCTTAACCAATGAGGAAAAAACCACAAGTCTGAAGCCTGCGTCAACAAGAGCAGGAGCCACAGGCTGGTTCCTCCTGCACAGGTTGAACAGGACTGTTGGTCCCCCCAAAACCACACAGGGGTCAGCAGTATAGTTGGGATTGACTATTCAAACACAAGAACACTGCGGGGCAGGAAAAACTGTATGCAAACTCTAGGTATAATAATCCCTTCCATTCCCCTCAGAAGAAACAAGATAAATTTTTATTCTTCTCTATAGCATAAAATAACTGAAAAATTGCTTTAAATCATAATTTAAACACAAATAAATGCTCTTACGGGCTGCCTCCACTTTTTCTCCCTCCATCCACCCATGCCCCGCGGGTCCCCTGTAATTACTGCTCGGCTCTTTAGACACACAGCCCCAGAGGCCAGCGAGGTCTCACATTCACTGCGCTGGGAAAATGCCACGGTGCGGTAGCCAGAGTGACAGGATCGCTATACATTCAGGAACTGTTTGCACCATGACTCCTGTAAGCTAGTAATTCAACCTTCTTCTCCAACCTAGGTTTTTCTTTGGATTGCTGTACACGGTTTTGCCTTTCTAAAGTCTCTCATTTAGTAGCAGCCTGAGAAAATGAATCAAGCCCTTTATGTATAATACACAAGGCATTTTATTCTGAGTATCTGTCACTAGACTTCTAAAGCCATTTGATGACTACTGTGGATACCTCCAAATTAATTAAAATTGAAGAGTTCTTCACAAAACACACTAGCACTCGGCACTGAAACATCAGGTCAGCTATTACATTGGAAGTTATTTAAACCTTCCTGAACTTCCAGGGAAGAAAGAGAATTAATGCACCTGTCAATCAAGAAAACATTCTGTAATTGTTATCTATATTTCTCCCCAAGGCTCCGACTCCCTATAGATTCACTGAGAGTTTTGGATGCAATCCCTGTAGTCTTCAGTTTCAGTACAAATAGGAAGCTGTGTTTAAAGTATACTAGAATCCCACCCCTCAGTACTATTGCTGAGGTAATATTATACCTCAGTATTCAAAGGAATAAAATAAAATGTATGTCCATCATTAAAATTCTGCTTAATTATCATTAAACAAGAAATTTGCAGACTAGCTGTCCACTCTTTGCTGATTCTCTTCTGCTTGTGTTCATTTTCATTGGATTCCTAAACTGAGATTTAAAGGTAAAACACAATTTCACTCCAGGATAATTTGATTATTTTATTATTCAAGGCTTATTTGTTTGTACATTAGTCTGGTGCTATGGAGACAATATGCACATCGAAGCATCTCCATTTCACGAGCAAAAGCAGGCAGCATTCACCTAACTGCCAGCCACGAAATGACAACTGCTGGACGCACCCAAGTGCAGCTCACGCAGCTCTGGTTTCCTCTGACCCTCTCAGCTATTTCCCTACTCCCCCAACACAGAGTCAATAAGAAACTTTTCCATGCTGCCGTACAAGAAACACAGATTGATTGATGTAGGTGACTTTAGTCTCCCCAGTTTTATTTTCCTTCCTCATCTCCCACTTTGAGCCTGTCGGTGCAGCCCCAAGCACAGCTGAAGCACAGCCCACACTCCCCACAGTACCGAAACACAACCACCACAGAACATTTCTTCACTCATTCTGTTGGGTTTTTTATCCAGTGGATTCCTACCACAGTAAATGACCCATTAAATGACTAAACCCATTTACCCCTGTAATAGCAAAGAACTGGTTCAGAAGCAATAAAATACCGCTAAAGATTCTACTGAAATTCAGGAATTTACACTGGATTTCCAAAGCGGCTTCAAGAGTTGTTGTTTAGTTTAGAGAAGAGGAGGCTGAGAGGAGACCTCATCACTCTCTACAGCTGCCTGAAAGGAGGGGGCAGTGAGGGGGGTGCTGGGCTCTGCTCTAAAGGAACAAGTGATGGGACAAGAGGAAACGGCCTCAAGTTGCACCAGGGGAGGTTTAGGCTGGATATTAGGAAAAATTTCTTCACTGAAAGAGTGATGAGGCATTGGAACAGTCTGCCCAGGGCAGTGGTGGAGTCACCATCCCTGGAGGGGGTCAAGAAACGTGGAGATGTGGTGCTTCGGGACATGGGTTAGTGAGTTAGGTGGTGTGGGTTGGACTTGATGATCCTTGAGGTCTTTTCCAACCTTAATGATTCTGTGGTTCTATGATTCTCAGAGAAGCTGGATCTTGACCCAGTTCTGATGAGGCAATAGTCAGCATCTAGATACTTTCCCTGGCAAGTCAGCAGTGCTAGGACAAGATATTTTGAATGTTCCTTGGCTTCACTCAAGACTCACATAAGGACATAAAATCATCCTCTTCACGTCATCAGTTTTTAAGTCTGGCACTTTGTTTGGAAAAGCACGCTTTCATTCTCTTCACACTCGGGTAGTTTTGTCAAGTACCATCCCTACATCTCAGTAACTTTCACCTGACCTGCTAGATCCCCTGCTCGCTCACTGCAGTCCAGCGCTTTCAATTTTTATTTTTTTTCCCTGTAGTCACAGCTGACCACAGGAAATGAACTATGAACCAAACCACCCCCAAATCCCTCGGCGGGCAGATGCAGGATAATTCTGTATTTTGGCTCCTATACACCTACAGCTTTCTCTCATTAAATGAGCTGTAACTCGAGTAGTGACCCAATTCTGCTGCATGTTTTATTGTTAGAACAAAAAGAAATAATTATAAACAGCTCCCACCAAAGCTAAATCTTTTCCACATTTTTCTTAAAGCACTGCTCATTTCTGATACACTTACATTTAATTCAGTCTCCATAGACCTCCCAGTGCCTTGAATGTACACAGATGAATGTAGAAAGATTAAACATTTTCTTACTGTGACCTACAACAATGTGCTGAATCTTTAATTATGATGTTAATTCCCGCATTGGGCCCAGTGGATTTATTATACCCCAGAAGCTAATACAATCTATTCTAAAGTGAGATGCAGGCATTAGCTGCATCTGAGTATTTTGTCTACAAATATTTAGGCAGAGTAACTAATGGCTATGCACTCAATATTATTAAAAGACTCATCCTAATTTTGGAGCATTTTCCTCAAGCAGATGAGTAGTTCCTCAGAAAAATACTGAAAATGTAGTTGCCTGTAGGAGCAAAAGCTTGTGTCTTGGCCAAAAATTCTCACTACAAATACCGACCTTCTGAAGCAAGACTGGTATTTATTAGACAAAAATCTTTATTATACTTCTCAGGACTCCATCTCTGATGCAGATATATACCTATAGGATGCCATTGGGATTTAAAAAAAAAAAAAAAAAAAAATCAATGTTTTTTTCCACTGCAGGACAGGACCAGGTACTGTCTGCACTATACAAGAAGAGCCAACCCTAAAAACACTGCATTTGGAATAAAGATGGCTTACTATTAAAGAGAATAATTTTTCCAAGTCTTGATGGTTTGAAGGCCCAGCACTGGAAGAAATACCAGTCACTGAAAACCGAGTTTGACCTTCTTCCTGCTAGACAATACAAGTGTTTCTGGTCTGAGGACAGGCTGAGAGAGTTGGGGTTGTTCAGCCTGGAGAAGAGAAGGCTCCGGGGAGACCTTAGAGCAGCTTCCAGTGCTGAAACGGGGCTACAGGAGACATGGGGAAATACTTTTTCAGGGAGTGTAGTGACAAGACGAGGGGTAATGGTTATAAGCTGAAAGAGGGTGGATTTGGATTAGATATTAAGAAGAAATTCACAACCGAATAGCATGAGTTCTGATGCTGGCCCAGGTTGCCCAGGGAAGCTGTGGATGGCCCATCCCTGGAGGGGTTCAAGGCCAGGCTGGATGAGGCTTTGGGCAACCTGGGCTAGTGGGAGGTGTCCCTGCCCATGGCAGGGGGTTGGAACTGGATGATCTCTAAGGTCCCTTCCAACCCAAACCAGTCTGTGATCAGCTATCCCTCACATCAAATTGCTAGCCCCAGATTTGTATCACTCATCTAGAAAAAATATGTCTTTTTTTTAATTATCTACAGACTCAACCAATAATTTAGTTATTTTCCTTAAGCAACATGACTGACAAAAAAACAACACAAATTTTAGATAGCTGAGAAGAGAAAAAAGTAAAGAACCTTGATGGGGTGAACTTGCCAGGCAGTGGTAAAGCCAGCGGAACTCTGCTGGGTACACAAACCTTTTTTTAAGCAGTGGAGCTGGAGGTAGCGTAATACAGTCTTACTTTCCCTTGGTTTGCTACATCAGAGTATTTTCTATGAAAGTATCACAAAAGCACCTGTGTTGCAATTAGGAGCAATGTGACTTTCATCAAGGGAAAGTTAAAAAAACCATTTCATATAATAAAGGCAAGCAGGAATTAATGCAAGCTCTCAGGCTTTATACTGCCAAGCCAGCCAGAGATTTTGTCCTGTGCCCATTTTTGATTATACAATTTAATTGCTTGCTGTCATATTGCCTTGGATAACCATCACAAAGACAATTCCACAGTTACCAGATATAAATCTTTATGGTCTGAAGAGGAAAAAAAAAAAATTACAAAGGAATTTTTATCAAGATTTCCTGAAGTTGGTGTAAATAAATGGGGCTAAAAGCTTTCCAGCTAATACATGACATTGACAGCTTAAGCGTATTTTTGTATTATTTCTGAGTAACATGGTCACAAGAATATTTGTTTCCTGCATTGCTTTTAACATTTCCCCAAGAGGAAGTCCACATTCTAAGGATTCTTACATACTCCTACTCTGCTCAAGTCTCATCCTTGACTAGGTGTCCAGGATAGACGCAGTGTACCCCTCACATGAAAATAACAGGCTTACTAGAGCACAGCTCTAATATAAATGTATTTTATTTTTTCCAGAAATTTTTCATTGGACCCAAGTCCTGGAACTGAATTCTAGTTCACTGGATCATACTACAAGGATAATCTTTGTAATTTACAGAATCTTTACAGTTTAATTTATTATATGAATGCAATATAATTCACATTTGTATATATATGAATATACATACACAAGTATAGATATATATTTATACATAGTTTATAACCAGGGAAAAAACTATCTTAATGTATTTTAATTAAATCAGGTTTTTTTCCTCCTATTTCAGTCATTTTTGAGATATCTAAATAAAAAAATTACAAAACATTTTACAATATCCTTTTTAGAATATACCAGCCCATCTGGTATAGCTTCCTTACAAAAAAAAAAAAAAAAAAAACCAAACCCACAACTGTGGTTGGTTTTTCTTCTTGCTCAAAAACATGAACACTTGTTTTCTCTCAATAGCACAAAAAAAAATTGATGTTTTTCCCACAGCTAAAGAGCATTCAGAGTTACCATGGTAACAGAACGAGAAGTCACTAAGGACTTGCTACCAAAGGCCTTTACAGTATATACACGATACAGCCAGTAAGAGCTATTGGAAAGTCTTTGTGGTTATTTAAAATAGACAGAACTAGCAAATTCAGTGTTGATTCTATAAACGAATGTTAAAAGCATACATCTTAATTATTTTTGCAGTAAGGTGCACCACAGAGAGGCTCATTAAGCAAAGGTCAATTACTCCCAGGTACATAAACAGAGCACTGGAAAATGTGTTTCTGTATGAACCTTGTTATATTTGATTTCCTAAGGATTTTGTTGCCATGAAAAAAAAAAAAAAAACCTTAAGCAAAGTATTCATTGTACCTCCAATGAAGCAACTCAATTGATTTCCTGCCCTTGAGTCTGACAACTTAATGCAGCAAGTTAGCAAAAAAACCAGCTACGGTGTTAACTGTGTGAGAAAATACAGCCCTGCAAGGTGCTGGATGTATCCCGATAGACAGATTCCACAGGTAACAGATAATCAACCACCATTACTTGAGGACTGTAAACCACCACATAACCACATATGATTCAAGAAAAAAAAAAAAAAAAAAAAAAAAAAAAGAGGGTCAGGGAGAGGCTCAGGTTAGACTATTTGGATAGGTTAGTACTTTTCAATCGGTGAGCTAAAATGATGAGAACAGAAAGGAATGCAAGGCAAAACTTCATTCAGTGAAACTACTGTTCAAAAATAAATGAATCATCCTGGCAGCAAGAAAGATATATTTTCTATCATCTGTTCACAGAAAACTCAGAGCTGAATTTTCCTTTTTTTTCAACTGTATGATCTCAAAAACATAAATATATATTTCTAATTTCATCATGTAAGGTGTACTAGAGTATTAGCACATTTCTATATTAGCTATAACCATCTTCACATAAACCTATTGGGCAGTATTGCACTCACATACTTCTGGGACCCAGACCCCAAGCTGCCCTTAGCACCCCTAGGACTAGGGATGCCACCCGTCACAAGGTGTTGGGAAATCTAACATCATTTATATCTTCATGAACCAAGTTCTCAGCTATTCCTTGTAGCTGACACTTAGTGTTATTCTACTCTATTCACGGCAGAAGTCAAACAACTCAGTCCGTAGAAAAGAAGAGAGACTGGAATTTAGACGTGTAAATTTACTCCAAAATTTAACTAGTAAAGAAAGCACTAACAGCTTTACTCGGTCCTCACTACGCGTGCTTTTATTCCTCTGTCTTTCTACTAGCTGTATACATAGTTCTCATTCATCTTCTAAACGTCTCACCACAGGATGCCAAAGCCTGCAAAGTCATTCAGGAAATTTCAATTAAAAACAAGTAACTGGCTCAGAGAACAAAATCCCACACTGGCTTGCTTGTCATCGAGTCCTTTAAAAAAGCAAAATAATCACATACACGCCATGTCCTATCACTCAACGCACTTCACGTACTGGCCTTGGAAATCTGTACTTTATATGCGGACGGGCCCTGGAGCACTCAGCTAATTATTTTGGGGTCGTATTTTAGAAGATACAAAGGATATTGTCATAAGCCCTTTATGGAAGTTGTGTAAAGATGCAAGGATGTTCCTTCTACTCTGTACTTCATAAAATCCTTTGTATTTTGAGTCCTGGTTTTGAGATTTGCATGGCAGCAGTGTCCAGAGCTGGCAATACAACACAACACACCTGAGCAAAATGCCTACGGACACTTCTGACTCTGCAGCTCGTCACCCTGGGGCACCTGGTTCACGTTTTAAGTATGTGCACATCAATGCAGAGTTTGCTTCTGGATAATACAGCCACATTTATCTTCTCATTCAGCAGAAAGATGTGAAATACTAAGTGCAGGGACATGCCAGCCATACAATAGTTGGAGCACAACCTTGCACATTCACACTTTTGTACGTTAATATTCTGAAGGCGAAAAGTAGAGCTACTCACCCCATTCCCTGGAAGGTCACTATTCTTACATTCAAGAACTATGTTAATTTAACGTCTGAGGGTATGTTTTGGGAACGTATCAACGCTGAAATAGTTAACCTCTAGGAATTTCCATATTTCTTTTTACATTACATTATACCTAGTTATTATCAGAGCAGATGGGAATATAGTGAGGGGGCAGTTGCGTGCCACAGCACATCTTGTGGTCCTATTTACTTAATAATACAGACTTGGGACCCATCTGGACCTCCTGGAGCTACACAGCGCAGTCCATGTCCCCAGAGCGACTTCCTCCTTACCCGCTGTGCGGGAGGACGAGACGGTGCACGCCTCGTTCTCACCCAGCACGGAGTTAAGGTGGGACTGAATCACCCATCTAGACCCAGTCGCTGGGAAAGATTTCCAGATCTCAAAGTTTAGACACCAAGTCCACAGTTTATCTGTAACATATTAGTCATACAGAAAGAATATTTTCTGATATTTTCTACTTTTTTTTTTTTTTCCTCAATATCGTGAGATATCCTACATGTAGCAACTGCACTAAACTTAAGATCTGCACTCAGACCTGGTAATTTATTCTTGGCACTTTGCATTTCACTTAGATTTGAAAATGACAAGCTGTTGGTCCAATTTTTGTCAACATGTTTTTAATTAGTTCTGAATTTATGACAATTAAAGCTCACAGTTGTTTTTAAAATGTAGTTACTGAATTTGCCTTAATTCGTTTTCATTGCTCAATGTGTGCATTTTAATTCAACATGGAAATATTCCATCCTCTCTGCTTTCTGCAGGGAAGGCACTAACATCAGTGCTATCATCGTTTTTTTTCCTGTGAAACTTATTGACTAGAAAATAGACTGAAAACAGCTCTTGGGAATGCTGGCCATGCTCCACATTTGACTGGCTCCATCTGTCTCAGCTGACTCAAAGACCCCAATGCATTCCAAATCTTTAGGGGAAAAAAAAATAAACACTGCACCATAACACTGACTTTCTATTACTTGTGTCCACAGCTGCCTTTTAGGAAAATCATATCTATTATTTATTATTCTAGTGGCATAAACAGCACAAAAAAAAAAGTAAAAGCTGTAATTCACTTACAGACGAGACACTACACAAAAAGAAACTGGCACTTCTCAAATTTTTTGAGGGCAGGGAGAAGAGGGCTGACGTATGGTTGTCACCCTAATGAAGAACTAGTTCTGTCAAGTTCTTAGATACTTATTAATAAATGACAAAATTCCATATATCAGAAGAACAAAGTTTGATCTCATATGCCTCAACCACAGCTCTTGTCCCTTGCTTTCATCTTCCAGCAGGAAAGTCATTTTCTCTTCCCAGGTCCTCTGTGAATTTGTACTGTTCATGCACCATTTCTTCTACAAATGGCTGCAGACTGATCTACGCTTTTATGAGTATCTGCAGACGACATGTCTTAATCTGAAATTGCAGTAGAATTTTCTTCCAGTAGAGTGCTTTAAAAAAATAATCTGTAACAGTATTTGAAATTAATAACAGAGAACATGGAAGTCTAACAACAGAGGTACAGTATGATGTGTTTCCCACTCAAGCTAACGTCTGTCTACTAAAAAACCTCCACCACGACCATTTCTTTTGTAACAACTCTAAATTCAGTTTGGTTGGGGGGCATTTCCTCCTCTTTTTAACTTCTTGTATTTTTTCTTTTAAAGTAACCTTTGTACACTGCAACAGTAAAACAAGAGCTAAACAGCACTCAAAAATTTCAGATATTATAATTAGCAAAAATAATATATTTATGATACATTATTGCTCTAATAGCTAATTACTAAATAACGGAGAAAGCTGTACGAATTCCCCAGAGCTCAACTGCATCTCCATGCTTTAAAAAAAAAATTGCCATAAGTGAATGGTTAATAAATTACAGGAAAAAATTCAAACATACATTACTTTAGCTGTAACATCTGTTGTTTACTTTTCACAGTATATGTTCCAGTAAGTTTTTTGCACAAGTAGATTCAGTGTCACTGCTGCCTGCCTGTTTGATGCTGGTTTAAGGTTAACTCTGTCACTGAGATGACTGCGTGTCTCAGTTGCTATATGCACTCTGTTTACACTGAAAGCACAGGATTTAAGAATCTTTGTTACAAACGAGACTTAACTTCTTATAACTAGATGCAGGCGCGACCCAACTCCTGAGCAACAGATTCACCTGACTGCCAAAGACACCAGAAGTTCAATGAACCGTCAGTATTCTTCAGCAAAGTTCTGTTCGCTTATCAGCTAGCTCGTCATCGCAGTCCCCAGCAAACGCTCCAGCCCCTCCACTCCTCAAGCCCTCTAACCATGACCCATATCCATAAAAAAACCCCATACCCATTGCTTTCCTGCTTGGGATCTCCTTCACATATCACAGGTCTAGCAGAGCATTTGTGATTCACTTGTAATTAAATCCCAACAATAAGAGTTGATAACATCAATTTTCTTTAAATTTTCCCTTTTGTGCTTGAATACAAAAATATAACAGTTCCTGATAACTTATCAAAAGAGGGCTGTTAAGCCAGCAAAGCCCTAGCCACAGCACACATCCATATGGGGAAGCCTCCTTCCCTAGAGCATCGCTGCCTTGTGTTCATGCCTGTCCTGGAATCGGTGCAGCCAAGTCAGAGTAATGTGCTGGAATTCTCTTCTCTTCAACGCCTCTCATCAGAGCCAGGCTTTGTAATGTGTTCGAAATGTGGCTGACTTGTTCAGAGAAGGAGGCCAAGTGGAAGCTGAATAACCTTGACCTTTCTGAGCTTGGAACAATCCAAACAGTACAAAAAAGACATATTCATAACTGGAACAGGATCTTTTCCTCCTTTTCAGCTGCACATTCAGTGGTCAGAGTATGATCTAATTACAAAAGTAATCATAAATTTGGTAAACCTTTTATTTGTTCAAAATATTTTGAGAAGGTTGCAAGACTCGGAAAGCAGTCACAAGGTCAACCACCACTGATACAAGAAAACTCAGTAAGGAATAAGAAGGAAGTGCATAGAGACTAAGCCTATTCATACGGTTTTCAGCTTCACACCATCTTTCTTTCATCAACCCACCTCTCAGTCACAAGTTACATTCATCAAACTTACGTGAGGAAATCTATACAGGGTAAATACAGTTTCCTGTCAAAAAGGTTATCTTCTTAGTCTAGCACCTAGACCACATTTGTTTTGCTAAATATAAAAAAAACCTTGAAAAAGCAGCTGTTTGCTCCCACAGCTGGAACCCCTTGTGGGGTGACCCACACCTTAGTTTGAGGCCACCATTCCGGCCTGCCCACCAGAAGAGCTTGCAATACCCCTTTTGCTTTCTCCACTGCTGACCTTTCTCTCTAGGAGTGCCTTTGCATAACCATCATCTTCACATTCTCTTTAGATAATTCTCCTTTACAGTGATGCACATACACAATAAAAACAACACTTTCTAAAAGAACAACAGATGGGAATCTCTTTTGACACGTCATCTACAAGATCTACCAAAACTGATTTTACCGTCTTTGTTCCCATCAAGACATGTTCATAGCATTCCAAGCAACTCATCTACAAAATCAGATCTCAAGTTGACAACAGTTATGCAGGATACCGAGACTACAGCTTCATATCCTGATAGGCTCCTCCCTTCATTTGTTGGCTTCTGTCACACTTAAAAATAGAAAAAAGTCTCTGCCTCAAAGAGGTTGAAACTCACACTTACGCATGGAAGAAAAGGGGTTCATCATCTAATAACAGGGTTTCTGGGTACTCCAACAATACAAACAATAACAATGTATATGACATTTAAAAAATACATTATTTCATAATATTTAAAGATAGGCATAAAACATTTTATTCTCTGTACAGCTAAAACCAGCAGGCTCTTTACTCCCATTCAGTATCCCTGCACCACTTTGCTTTGCTGTTCCTAACTGAGCCACAATGTACTATGGCATAAGGCACTTCATTTTGGCTTTCTCCCATTCCCCTCCAGCCTGTTATCTTCTTTCACACAAGAAGGTACTGCTGACTTGTAACAGAGCCCCTACAGCTACTTAAACTCGTAAGAAAGAAGTTAGTTTAGGTTTTTACCCCCCAATAGCAACAATAACCCCAAGGCGGTTTTTTAAATTATTTTTTTAAAATAATTTGTATTGATTTTATTGGTTCACAGTCACAACAAAAGCATGCTGTGCGCATTTACCGTAACAGGATGACTATACGAGGTGCTGTGACACAGGATGTTATAATATCATTCTTCTGTACCCAGCATGAATAGAATTGTTTGGCCTATTAACTATCAGTGCCAATCCACAGTGATGACAATAAAAGCACAAAACTTGAGGGCTGAATTAGTCTTAACTCTGAAAATGAGGCTTCTCCAGCTTATATCCAAATCAGACAGTGCTCCGACACAGTGAGCGTTTCATACTGTTTTTACTCTGTATCAACCAGAGGTAAAAAGTTTAAAAAGAAAAAAAAAAAGACTACCAAGCATGACACACATTATTGTCCTTGTAACTGGGTCACAACACTACTGTACTCTCGTGGTCTGGCAGGAGTTGTCACTTCCACTTGCCGCTGCTTCCAGTTACTCCGGTCTGATGAGACACGGTGCAAGATCCCATGTCACATCTCTCCAACTGAATCACCAACGCAAGTGATTTACTTAGTGCAGAAACAGCTTCACAAGGAAATTTGCATGTATGAGATTTTATTTTCTTGAAGGCTTGGGAGGAGGAAGAGAACATACATATGTCTGATGTTGACAGGTTTTTCTTAAACCACATAATACTGGGATGGTTCGGTTTGAATTCTCTGCGCAAGGCTCTTATTTGGCCAGTGTCTGCAATATATGCAAGTCAATTTTCTGCATTTGGTTGGGTGTTTGAATTCAGAACAAGCTTTTGTCAATTAAGAAAAAAAAACAACAACACTTTAAAGCTCTAGTAGAGTTATTACAGAATCACAAATTTAAGAATTTTTACTTTTCAGATAGAAAAAAAAGCCTCCCTTCAAGTATCTTTACAGAGGTAAATACAACAGCAGCTTTTCACACTACAGAAACCTTGCATTCTTCCAGAATCTGGTACAAGCGCAGGCAATGCAGGTGACCAGCAGCCCGCAGGACACACCTTAGTGTCATTCCACCACGCCAAGCTCCCCGGCTGTGCCTGTCACATGCAGTGGCAATCTTCGTGGTTGCCAGAAAGCATAAACAGTTCTGCTAACTTAAAAGTCCAGTTTCCAGACCAAAGCAAAGAACTACCAAGTTGTCATTGTATGAGGTGCAACTGTCCACTTTTGAAGGAAACACCTGCATTTCACCAGCAGAAACTGCAGCTTTAAACACTTTCAGCTCAAGATTGCCTTCTCTATCACACAACAAAACAAGGCATTAGGGACAAAGGATGCAAAACAAGACCTTCATTTCCATCTTGGATCTCAAAGTTACACCATAAGCAAGAACCTGTATTTCCAAAAAGTAAGCCAAATACCAATTAAGTCACAGACATTAAGTCAAGTATGAGCGCATCTTTTAAGGAACCACCGACTGCATTACTGTTGAACGGGAACAGTGCAGCAGAAGACCAAAGAGTGACTTGCTCATAATGCTTTAAGGAATGGTTGGGACAACTCTGCTAGCCGTCACTTTGGCCCAAGTCCCATGTCAGGGTGCTTATCTAACATCAGCAGAATCAGTGATTACTTTGCCCTGGAAACTGGACAGGAAACTTACATTTTAGATACATGTTTCTTATTTCATAAACTAAGAGATCTGACTTTAAATACAACTGATTTAAGTGCAAAAAGTTGCAAGTGCAGAGATGCAAATGCATGCAAACTTACTACAGCCATCAGAAACATTTTCTTTCATCCTGTACTTTCGTATGCTATAAGGTAAGTGCTGTGCTAGCTGATGAATTTGCATTTTTAGATTTCTTGTACATGAAAGCTTCTTACCAAAGCTATTTTTATTCTATGTCATCATGAACATTCTGACCACGTGCATATTGCAACTACTCAGTACATTCTCTAAGGAGTTAAGTGTGAAAGTAAATTAACTTCTAGAAAATGGAATGTGTTGAAGCTCTCAAATCACTGCACACCAAACATGCCAACAGCACGATTTGATCTTTACACTTTAACAGGAAAACACATTTGTATTCTCTACATGATAGTACCAAACATCTTTGATACTTCATTTATTCTTTTTCTCTAAATATTCTTCAAATTCTTGCTTGCTTTAAGATATTAGAGTTAGCACTTCACAGCTCCTAACGGATCCGGCAACAACCATGCACAAGCTGCAACTTCTCTGGAGGAAGAGCCAAGAACCTGCTCACTTCCTTCTGCTTTCAGATTTTAATGCAAAACACAGAAACATTCAGAGTTTGATCATCAGGGTATTATTTTACCAAGAATGGTAAAGTATTAGCATTACAAGAGGAAAGAACAGTCTATCCACTTAAAATACACATACGATCATTCAGCAACATAAGTCCAACTAGCAGTAAAAATATGTTCTTTGTGAAACACTTACTAAGGAGCAAGTATTTTAGCACTCAGAGCCCCAGTGTTTTTATACTGAGGACTGGTGCCTGAAGCAATGCTGACTATTTTGGTATTTGGCATAAGTTACTTACTTTTACTTCCTAGTTAAAGATGATTTGAATTTATTCTCTGAAGTTTGCACATTAGCATTACCTTTGATTATAATCAACAGCACACTGTTTTCTGTGCAATTCAACACCCTCCCTTTTCAGGCACACAGATGCTACCCAGGAAATCTGCCTCATCTCCACCTAGCATGATTAAATTTTGCAAAACAAATTTCAAGTTAGTTCTTTGGCTTCTGTTTCTTGTCCATGAATTACTTCACTTAAGATTGTAAACAGTCACTGATTCACAAACTGAACTCTGGATTATATTTAATAGCAGGTAACGATGCAAAACTGTGCCTGTTATATATCCCCAGTGTCATTAAATGTTTCAGTCACTAGATTTGAAAAGCATTTTTTTTCCTTTGTTATTTAAGCCTCAGATCAGCAGATAGGAGCAATGATTACTGAATACCCTTTTTTGGTTTTTATTTTTACAACAACTTTGTGATTCTTATACTTGAAGGAGACATGTTCAAGACACTCAAGCTGACTCCTCCTTTCTAGGCAAGTTTAAACACATTTGCTTAATTTCTATATCCAGTGGTTTGGAGATGGAAGTCTCAGAGCTCAGTAAATTCTAACTGCTGAAAAGCTGTCACCCAGTTGAAACAGATGAGTTGAGGCAGAAAACAAAGAACGCCAAACTGATCAAGAACACAGTCTCTTGCTATCTCTACCCAAAATACTTGAGAGGAAGGAAAAAAAAAAAAAAAGTGTTAATTTCTTTTAGACTCCATGCAGTTAAGGATAGCACCAGTTAACATGCTAATGCTCTGGCTAGGTTTTACGTAGGAGTCTAAAACCTGCTGTTGTACTCAAGCATTGAAACAAGAGTTGTTGCAGCTGTGATGCATTTCTCATCTCAGAACAGCTTTGTTCCCCAGGATGATTCCTATAAATTTTCTGTGATCTTTACCACACAGATGAATTAATTTAAAACAGTCTTCGTAGTAAACAGCAATTCATACAGATCATTGCAGCTCTAAGATTAGAGCTTAGAATCTTTATGCTGCTACAATAGAAAGCGGCAGGTAAGGATCCTTACTTGTTTATGAAGCCAGGCAGAGGACCCTAGCTCTTCTCCAGCACCAGCCCTTAATGTGATATTTAGATAACATCACTCTAGCATCCTTACCAACACCAGTCACTCTAGTCTCCAGAAGAACAGTGATTTACCCTTAATGTCACTCATGGTCCATTCAGATTCCAATGAGCAAGAGAGGGACCAGCTGTGGTGGCTCAGGCCAAGGGTCTCTCTTCCCTAGTATCCCAAAGGCTTTCCCAGATATCCAAGGAAGATCAGCAAGCGTATCTGACAATCCCGTGCTTGTACTCTCCCAGCCTCCCAACTAATTACAGTTCAGGAAGCTTTTCATATTAATGGCCATTTAGGACCTTTCAGTTAACATCTCTAATGAACAGTTCATCCAGGATATGCTGCTGGCTTTCTAGAAACGTCACATCTGCTATCACATCCAAAATTGGATAACCTTAGCGTTACCTAATCTTGGCTTTTTTTTTTTTTTTCTATTTAGTTAAATCTCTCCAAGCAACAGCTATCTGCAGACGTGGAAAACCTTCCCATTACAAACTCACTCAGGAGTAAACAGGCTATGAACTACAGTTAGATACTTATAATTGGTCTGCAACCTGACGTCACCTGAAAACACTACACCCCACAAAGTACATGCTTGACATAACAAATGTTTCTTTCGGAGGAACTGAAGTTCCCTAACACTACTAAATCCCACTTCATGGGAAAAACGAGCAAGTCATAATATCTTCGCCTGAAGTTTATGTTTGAACACTTTGTTCTTCCAAACAAGCTGCACTGTTCTGCATAAATATGGGGGGAAATGCAGCATTTGGATACAGGCTGTACCAGGGCACAGCAACGCTAGCAAAAACACAGGATTTTCTTTCTAAAGGAACTCCTGAAGACAACAGCACAAGGTTCATGATTCTTCAATTTAAGAGGTGTTATGTTAAATCACCAAAAATAATTACTGATTTGAATTTAAAATTTTTAAAGTGAAAATATGAAGAGTCAATAGGAAAGTTCCCTCCAGCAATATTTTGCAAGAAGAAAACACTTGGCAGAGTGTTCAATATGTGATAGGAATACTTACTGTTCCACTCACAGCCAGAACTAATTTGATATTTATTCAACACCCACATTTGCAAGCAACTATTCTGTGTTTGTCTCCATGATGCTTCATTAATTTCATATAGCCAAAGTATTTTAAGAAGATTAACCATTACAAAAATAATATCTTCTGCTTTAGTATTAAAAAAAAATACCAGAAGAATTTGTGAGTAAATTTCTCAAAAACAGAATAAAATGAAAAAGTTGGTTTGCTGCCCGTTACAGTTTCCCAGCTGTTCTTTTTTTCCCATGTTTTATCTACTCAGAAGCTTTTTTAAGCCTACATGCCAAGTAATGTTCTAGCAAAACACACATGTCGCAGCTTCTGGGCTTGTGTTTCTCTGTGGTTCTTCTCTTGATGGCTACACCATTATAAAAAAAAAAATCAGAATTTTATATTTAAGTTACCAGTGCTGGATGCTATTTAGCGTCTGAGGTTTCCTGAAAAACAACACCAGCTAAGCAGTACCACGGCTTAACATACTGGTTTGTCTACAAACTGAAGTGTGCTTTAAACCTGACACCACCAGTGATTCTGACCCAAACACGAGAGCTGAGCAGCTAGACAAGCACAACATCATTATATTGAGTGGGACCACGTGCTGTACCAACTTGAGATAAGTTGGAAAAATGATGCAAAAGCTACTGTAACCGACCTAGGAAATCCAGACCTGACCACTGAAACCTTCAGTCAATCTTCACAAAGCCAATGATGGCATTCTGCAATATATCCTTCATTGTCAACGTCTCATTAAAGCACTTTCAAATAAAGCCTATTAATGAAACATATGGATAAAAGGCAACATACTTTTGCTGAGCTCTTATCTCTCCTTTGAATTTTCATACGTAACAATATTTCATTCTCCAATGGAAAATAAACCCTGTAGAGAAACCTACTTAGAAGAAAGTTGTTGGTTAAACACCGTAGGAATAACTGCCTTGACACTTAATACTGTTACTACAAGATGATAACAGACCACAAATTATACATCACCTGATGACATCAACTACACTACCTTGCACACATCTCCTGTTTTAAACAGCCTTTTATAATATCTCTTTAGCCACAGGTGAGAAATAAAAGTGTGAATTCAACAAAGTTTTTACCAAAAATTAAGACAAACTATTTGCAGTCTGGAAAGTTTGTACAAGTACATATGGGGGGAAGTTAAAAGCAAACAACATAACAGAAAGGTTGCCTTGCCTGTTACGGTAAGGTAAGGTATGGTTAGGTAAAAGCTAATTGCTAAACCACAACTCGTTTCCTCTGAATCCAAACTTTAAATAGCAGAGGTAACCTATAAATACATATTCATTTTGTGCTGACAGCCCAATCAGTATGTTCACTTCAATCAATATGAGACCCTGGGGGACTGTTCCTATTTACCACTATATGAAATCCATATATGTGTTGTTATGCATATTCTGGCTGCTCAGAAAGAAGCGTAGGAATGATCTCCATTGTAACAACCTATTTCAGGCTGTGACAGTTTCCTTTTTGTTTACTGCAATAATTGAGCTGCTCCTCATTTTGCAATCTCAGCAATAAGTACTTCTGTGTTATACTACTCATATAACTAGATGCAAAATTGGGGTACTTAGGAATCTAAAACAATAGCTACAGAAATATTTAGAAATATTTCATAAAAAAATTTCCAGCTGCCACTGCTACATGTTTCAGGCTCTTCAAAAACCCTTTATTTTTATCGTAGCTTAGAACAGATTAAAAATAAAAAACTTTACCATTTTTAAATTAATTACACTATGATTTCTTCTTAATAGATCTATGCATCTGACTACTATGAATATTGCCCTCAACTACCTGTTTCTTTATTCTTTTTGCTTTATGCTGTGTTATAGCGCTTTGTGTTAATAACAAGATCATTTTCTTTCTCTTTTACACTTGTTCTGCTTAAGAACTTTTTCAAGGTCAAAGTGTTCTAGCTAAGCAGCTGCTCTGGAGCCTTTTGTAATGTAACTATTTCTTCTTAATTCCCAGGCATGTTTAAAATGCTAATCAGAGTGTGAAAAGCCACATCCTAATTCAATCTAACACACTGAATGAAATCCACCCATCCAACACTACTTTGTTCTTGTTTATGAACCCTCCACAGAAAGTTAATTTTGCAACCAACCTCATTAGATTTTGAAGTAATAACAATCAAAGATAAGAAAGTAGAGCAAGATTTATACTTTATCATCTAGCTGCTCAGTGCTGTACTTAAGCTACTACTCACTGCCAACAGCTTGTTCACGTGTCACACAGCCCGCTTCACGCCCCACAGTACCGCAGCCTCCACGCAACCTTCTAGATGACCTCCTCGCACTTAAACCGGTATCGCGCTTTTCCACTATGACATTTTGGTGCAACTATCATTACTGATACTCTAGGACAGTCAGAATATTGCCAAAGTTGGGCTGTCAATCCAAAAAAAAAAAAAAAAGAAAATAACATGGAAATAAGGGCGTCTGGTCTCTAAAATCCACAATACCATTTCCATTAGCTTCAAAAGAATCAAGATTTCCTTTTTGCAAGCCGCACCCTGGCATCTCTCATCCTTTCCTTTCATAAAGCTCCCATCCAGGCACTCACTGTCAGAATATCATAGTAAGTGCTGAACAACCTGCTAATTATCCTACTCCACTCCCCCTCAGAACGGTAGCACACCAAGTACAGGTCCACATTGACAAGAGCAGTTTAACTGCCTCATTCACAAGTTATCTTAAACCTGTATCTGCCATACACTGAAAGGGTCTCTCCAACATCCTCAAAAAAGCCAAGCACGGTTGGGGGAGGTGGGGAAAAAAAATTAGCAATGAGGACACGGCACAGCATGGTACAAATACTTGTTTCTCATGTTGCCTCATTCAGAAAAAATAGATTAGAGCATGGTTCAAAGGTGGGGGCTGTTCTTATGTGTCAAGCACCGAGGATGCAGTTCCTCAATCAAAAAAATTATCTCCCTACCCATAGAAACACACTTCCAATCTGTGTGTCTGCAGCTAATTCACAGACAGGAATGCAAAACTCAGCACAAGGATTATTTCTTTTTGTGACACTTATTTACTAGCCCTTTTCATGTTCATTTCTCCAGCACAGCATCTGATCAAGACGCTTTCTCTGATCAAGAAAGTACACAGCCAATGTTAATCTCCTAGTATCAAACCACAACCATTTTGAGCAACTGAATGTTCATCTGCAAAAATCTGAATAGTCAGATACATTAGTATCTTAAAAAAAATTGCCTAGTTCCTTTTTAAGAAATCCAGTATGTGAGAAGATGGGACAGACTGAATCTCACTTAAAAATCTCGCTTAAAGCTGCAGGTGGCACGCTGAAGACAAATGCTGAGCACTTTGTGGCAGATGGCTTGCCTCTCAATCACCGAAAGAAGAAAAACATCAGCTGAAAACCCTTTCAGCAGTAACATGACATTATTACTGTAATTCTACCTGCATAAGAAAATCAGGATTAAGTTGTTAAAATTACATAGGATTTAGTATTTGTAAAAGCAGAAATATCAGGACCAGCTTTTATTGCTGCTGAAACTCTGTGCATATTGAATAATTCCCATGTTGGAGCATGTGGGTTCTACATCTTTTTGCAACATGAAAAGCAAGCAGCAGCTCAACCGCAGCTTCCACTCGTGTCACTCAACGGCTCTCTTAACAAAATCTATCCCCAGCTTTCGGATTATGTTTCACACTCGAGATAAAAAACCTCTTCCCAGTTAGCAGCCATAATGCACCTTCTAGTATCTTGAATAACTTCAATCAAAACCAAAAAAAGAATTGCTGTCAAATTATTGGAAATATTTTTATTTCTTGGAAAGGTTTTAAAAGCGGGGTTTGTGCCTCTAAAATTAAATATTAAGCAAGACCAGGTCATGTCACATGCCTTTAAAAAGTAACTAGAGTTTCTGCGTAAAAATGGCTCTGGAGCACAATTTGTTTATACAAGTCGGACACAGTTATGATCATTTTGTTTCTCAGACAGAACAGCACTTTTTAAGAGCAATTTTACAACTGAATCCATGTCCTGACATGATGCTTCAGTTTCATTTTTCTAAGGGAATATAATTTTTAACGTACTTACATGCTTGGCTTCCTTATAGCTTTTGCCAAGCTATCAGGAAGACTTGTCTGCATCTTACTGTGCTCATAATATAAAGCAGAAAAAATACATTGCCATTATTAGGAAAAAAAAAAAATCACTTGTCATTATACATTGCTTGCAGAGTCTGACCTCAGCCAGACACAAAATACATTTCTTGCTTGCTAAATTTTTAGATTCTAGTCTTTAAGATTTACTTTGTTATTTTTTGTGAACTCTTGATATTAGTAACTTAACTGTTGCATGTTTAATATGGCAGCTACATGGATTACTGCAGACTGCTTTCCTATAATTACTTTTTAAATATTAAAGATTTTACTAATAATCAAGCCATAATTGCAAATCCATGGAAACTCTAGGTCAGAATTTCATCTGACACACCTTCTCTTAGCTAGACACACTCATTAGCTGGTAGCTACCTGATTTTGTGCAAGAGTTCGCATCCTCATTCTTGTTATCTTGAGCAGCTCTGAACAACCTTACAGACTTTGGGTTTTGCGACAGACAGGAAAGGACACATCACATGACATCAGAGCCATTATTTCTTCACCAACATTTCACGGGAGAATTGGTAAACCATAAAATCTGGCAAAATCTGGGTGAACAGTTCTTGCCCTAAGTTGTCTTTCATCGTTTTCAGTCTTTTTCTCCTCCCAAGCAGCCCCCCCGAGACACACACAGCTAGCCAAACTCTCACTTCTCGCCATGACCTCCTGCCATACCATAATAATTCAAGACACCATTCTACATTGGGCTAGGCACATTCTGGCTCAGGTCCAGCCAAGCACGTAATACACCAGTACTGCTGTCAACAGCAACACGGCGCTGGATCAGGACCATCCAGCTCACTACTAGCTAAGGTTCACCCTTCAGCTACGGTTACGTGCACCCCACTTTAACAGGAGATCACCTTTGTTAACCACTATAAATTAAAAGGGGTTTTTTGTTGTGTGCTAAAAAAAAAAAAAAAAAAACAAAAAAAAACCCCAAAAAACACACACCAATAAAACAGAATTTTCACAGTTATCCTTCCACGTAGTTAAGTACCTCCCTTACATACCCCAGAAATCAAAGCTGCTAAACTCCATTTAATTCAAGGTCTGAATAATTTTAGGGTAAGTTTTACAGAGGGGTGAACAATTTCTGGATCTGCTTCTCAAGAAAGCTTTACATACAGGCATGCCTTCCAGTTACCCATTTTCTAGCACTCCGTCAATCATCTATTTTGAGGTAAGTAACCAAACTAGTTTAGGACTCTCCCACACTTGTCACCCACTGTGCCACGCTCTTTGACATGCAGACCATTTGAATCCCAGGTCTCTGCACTCTCTGCGCTCACAGAAGTAGGAGCAGGTAGGAAAAAAAGTGACCATTATCTTGCAAACTATACTGCAGCTTTCTCCCAAATGCCCCTTTCCAAACTGAGCTGCTGCACACTCTGCAAGCTCACACAGTCCAAAAACCCCACAACTCCATTTAACAGATTGTTAGATGTTCTGTGCATATATAAATACATACATAAAAACAGACACAAGGCTTTACTGAGACTTACAACACGCTGGAGTTCTCTGCGCTGGTGCCCCTGCCCTCCGGAAGAATTTGCTGTCTGCTCCCAGGTTAGCAGAGACAAGCGAGCAGCAACCTGAACTGAGCAAAACCACGCGCAACCTCCTTTACAAAGTTATATACTTCCCAAGTATATAATTTCCACCTCGTTACTGCTATCACCTCAATAACGAATAATCCATAACATTCTCACTACGCTCTCCTCAAGCTCATTCCATTATGCGCTTTCACATACACGACTCTACTCCGAAGTTTCTCGCTGCCACCCGTACCACGTACAGAGCACTGATGAACAAAAGCAGAGGGAAGGGCCACTGTACTGCGTGCTTCTCCAGTTAAACAGAGCGCCACTGCCAGAGCCAGAAAATCCCCAGCCTCAATGCAGAGAAGTTATGCAAAGATACACTGAGCCCAAGTCTGATCAATGATTTCCAAAGTTTTCCCTATTCCACTTGTACTTGGAGACAGTCACCCCACCAAAGGCTTCTGCAGGTTTATCTGTAAAATTATTTTTCCCCATTTTCAAATAAAGTCACACAAATTAAAAGCAAGGCCAAAAAGCTCATGGCTTGCCTTTCTGAAAAAAAGACATCAGGCTTGCAAGATCAATAGGGAACTTTACGTTCGTGTTGGGGAACAGACAGCGTAATTCATTTTGTCACCTCCTAACTCAGAAAAGCACAATTTTAATATTATATCTCACATAATAATAATGATGATAATAATAATAAATCTCACTTGTGTACCCAGTTTGTGACCAGTAAGATGATTATATACCATTCAAGAGTGTTGCCAGAATATCAAAGATCTTACTGATTTTACTCAATTACAATATGTAACTTATCAGAGAACAGACCAGACTTCCAAAATATCATACCACACTGGTTGTGGGAATAGTGGGTTTTTTCGAATTTTACTCAATTTTAAAAGTTTGCTTCCAAGTGAATTCTGGCTTTTAGTGGAAGACTGAAGTTCTCAGCACCTTTCAGAACTTGAACATTGCTTCATTTCATCACATTGTCATCCACGCCCCCTGCTCCCCCCTGCAAACACGAAGATACTAAAGCAGATAACCACTCAATCTGAAGCAAACAACTGATTAGTGACATTTAAAATACTTGGCTGGAAGAGTCTGACAAATAGAGTTTTTCATTTAATTGTAAATAAGGTGGTATTTTACTGCAGCGATCAGAGATAAATCTTTACAGACAATTTAAAGGTCTGGGTGCAATATTACATACCCCATTATGCCTGAGAAAATGGCATTTCTCTCCCCCACCTGTCAAAAATGCTCGTTAGAAGCAGATGCATATGAAGACTGTTGGAACGCTGGCGGGGAGGAAAATTGACTTCTCTCTGCGAAGAGCAACTTCGTGTGAGCCACTCAGGGGCAGTTTCAGGTCTGTCATCCTGGCAAATGAAGGTTTAATTTGACCAAAAAGACTTGGAATTACTTTTCCCTTTTAAAATCTTCTTTGTGAAACCCTGAAAGAGATCATCATTCAAGTTGCCGAAAGCAACATACTCACAATTCTACCCACGAGGAGGATTTGGTTCATTTCAGAATATGTAATACATGAAGAGTTTAAGAACAGTGCTTTCTGATACAAAGACCCCTTCCTCTCTGCTAAATAACCTTATAGATACACTATTCATATATTCTTCATTATTACCAGGCAATTCTTCATGCTACTAGAATCAGATACAAAAGTATTTTAAGTCAAAATAAGAAAAATAAAGCAAAATTAAACACAAAAATGTTAATTTGACAGGATGAGTTTGAAAACGGGAATGAAGTAGAAACCTCTCACTTCCATAGAAGCTCTGGTGCCCAACTCATCTGTCTGAAGCCCAGCTCTTCCTAGTTGCATTTTAGCTACACATATACAGCCACTTACACGTACAGGAATACCCATCCTGCCAGACTTTGCATATATATGAGCTCTGACAAGCACATTACATCTGTTTATGATATAATTAAGAGGATGTATAGGTTCTACACAAACATTCTGTATGTCTACCAGGAGAATATATTTCCCTAACTATAAAACAAATAATAAAATGCTTATATAGAAACAAAGCACTGAAATACCCAGAGCAACAAAGTTAACTCGGATACAGATTGTTCACTGACTCTTAGAAAGACTGAAAATATCAGAAAACAAATATTAAAAAATTATTAGAAAATAACTATATCCCAGGGTAAAAGATGCCCTGCGGTGAAATCTTCGGGACTGCTCTAGTTCATCATTTCTGTACAGTTAATGTGGTACTTAGTGGGTTTTTTAAAATGCAATACAATTTTATGTTGTTCCAAGCAGATCTTGTTCAATTAAAGGAACATAATTAATTCAATACACTCGGCAATCATTTACATTGTCAGCAAATGAACATTGAAGGCAATTAAACAGTCATTTTAAAACTAGAACAGCACCCCCTAAATGCAGCTGCATACATTGACAGTAATGGTCACACATATCCGTGCTCACATGCAATACAGAAACATTAGGCAGTTCCAGAAAAGAGATACAAAATTAGAGCTCAGACCTGCTATCAACACAGAAGAAAGACTGCAAGTATACTTGCAAGAAATGTACTTCAACCTTTAAATTTTAACTTTAAAAAAATTATGATTACTGGGCCAGGAGTAGGTTTTGTGTTTCAACTGTTCCATCTACCAAAAACTAGCTTCTCTGTTTGAATATGTTATTTAGAAGCACTTCGAATAATCTAATAGATCTTCAAGAGTTTACGACAGAAAGCATGATTTTTAGGATCAAATAATTTCCAGAAAAACTGAAGTCTTGAGATTTGCAAGGTCACAATTCAAATCCTGTTTTTAGAAAAAAAAAAAATTAAAAAAAAAAGAAATAAAACCTCCACACTTCACAGCACCAGTTACAGCCAGAGTTGCACAACTGTTACTACATTGTCTCTAATCATACCAATTTAATTTAATGTATTAAGAAGATCGTACCAGATATATGGAAGAAGAATGTCTGCTCCTTTAAGCGTATCCAGGGAAGGGCCTTTTCAATGCCCAAAGTGATGAGGAAGAGGAAGCCATAAACAAGAACATACCAAGACACAAACCTGAGAGCAAACCGATGGAGGGGTATGCAGGGGAAGGGGAGGAGCAAAGGAGCGACAGATAGCAAGGGGCAGAAAAGGGACTGGTCCTGGGGAAACCTGACGTGCCAGGGGGACTGATCTTCTGCTAATATGCCCAAAGTGTTCAATTTGTAACTGAACGTCCAAGGCATTACCCACTGAAACAGGACCCATGCTAGTAAATTCTTAGGTGAGTTGAAACAACTGATTGAAGAAATGTCCACAGAACATGAGAAGAAAAGGAAGAGATGTAAAGCAGCTCAACCTGCAGGGCTTGGTGACCAGAGCTTGTAGTTTGCGGGATTAAAGTGCCTACCAGGGCACGTGCAAGGCCTCCTGGGTAATAGGTCCCTTCCACCTGTCCAACCGGTAGGTGACAATGGCTGAAGAGCAGGAGGAAACCTTAGGAAAACCAAGCTGAAGTTGAGCTCTCTACAAACTGAACCTTAAAATCTGTGAAGAATCACATAGAAAAGGGAAATGCACGGTTGCCAAGGAAGAGTCTCAGTTTACAGAGATTTAAACCTGGCAAAGCCGAATAGCAAGACTGAGTATTGCAGAGAAAAATCTGTGAACCATGGGGGAACCAAACATCACCCAAC
>NW_010112395.1:535-2298 GCF_000699245.1 Pterocles gutturalis | reverse complement strand
CCCTCCTGCGGGATGCTCTCCCAGACCGTAGCCAGCTGGGGGGCACACATTTGGCTCTGCGGGGAGACCCCCCACTTGGGGCAGGATGGTGGGGCTCCTGCCCAGCCCTGTGCCCCCACAAACCTCCAAAATTCAGCAATGGGTGTCCGGACAGCAGGGGCTGAAGCTACAGTGCTTCCCAGCACCCCCTGACCTGCCCTCTCCTCCTCTCCCCAGCACAGCCACGGCACCCGCAGGCGCAGCACCCGCTCCCATCAAGAGTCCATAGCAGCTGGGGACAAAGAGGGGCGGTGAGCCCCTGCCTCTCCCCAAAGGGTCACCTGGGCTCCTGCCAGCCCTGCGGCAAAGCCACACCACGCGCCTCCGGCCAAAAACCCGCCACAGCTGCACCCCAGACCTGCCAGCCACGGCAGCGAGCGGCATGGGGGCTGCACTAACGCCCATCCCGGGGTGGGGGACTCGGGCAGGCAGCTGGATGAAACAAGTCCTATGGCCATCAGTGAGCATGTGGCAGGGCATGAGCCAAGCCGCACCGCGGTGCTTCACCTCCCCAGCCCTCCTCTTCCAAGCGGAGCAAGTCCCGGAGAAAGTGCGTACCAACTTCTGGAAGAGGTGGCCCATGGTGACGTTGCTGTCCCATTGCTGCACCTTTGGGCACAGGCTGTCATAGAACTCCTTGTGGATCTCATAGATGTCCTGGATCTTGTAGAATATCGTCTCTATTACAGGCTGCGATGTAGTGGCCGTGGCCTTCAGCGGCTTCATAGGCTGCGGAAGGAGAAGGCAGAACGTTTGAGACAAGGGCTGGGAGAGGAACGCTGGGGACGAGGAGGATCTGAGCTGGCAGCAAGGGCTGCCCGGGACAGGTCCTGGCCAGCAGCTGGACCGAGAGGTCACTCCTGGCTCGAGCATCCCCACAGATTTCCCCATCCGTGGTGGCGGTGACGCTTGGCGTTGTGCAACTGTGTCTCGGCCATGAGGGCCAGCGAGTCCACAAGAGGAAGCGGGGCTATAAATACCTCCCCGCCACTGGCATCAGGGGAGGCGAGATGGGGGCAGCTGGGCCAGAGCAAGGCTGGCTCCGGTGTGGCTCCTGCTGCTTTGCTCCTGCCCAAGTAGTGCCTGGGCCAGATCTGGCCAGGGGAGGCTGCCCAGCCAAGAATTACTCCATCCATTCATCCATTCATCCATCCATCCACTCAACTGTCCATCCACCCATCCATTCATCCGTTCACCCATCCAGCATCCACTCACCCACTCAACTGTCCATCCATCCATCCATCCGTCCGTCCATCCATTCACCTGCTCAACTGTCCACCCATCCATCCATCCATCCATCCGTCCACCCATCCATCCATCCACCCACCCACTCAACTGTCCATCCACCATCCATCCCTTCTGGGGGATGTCCCTGGAGGGGGTGCCCGGCCTGGGGGCTGTGCTTACCAACAACAGGGCCTCCAGCTGGTTGATGTAGATCTCCTCGCTGGCCAGGAAACCGGAGAGCACCAGCTTCCGCATCTCCAGGCCTTTGCCAGCATCTCGCTCGCCCTGTGCAACACAGCAAGGAGCCTGGCTGAGCCAGCAACCGGCACAGGAGGAAACCCATCATCCCACCAACCCATCCCTGGGATCCCTGCGTGGGTATGTGTCCCCACCAGCATCCGGGAAGCTCCACGGCAAGGGCCAGGCACGTGCCCGCTGGGCAGCACAGCCAGGCTGCAGCCAGCTGGGAAGCCATGGGCTACGCTGGCTTCGGTCCC
>NW_010112395.1:0-295 GCF_000699245.1 Pterocles gutturalis | reverse complement strand
CTCACCAGGGGCATCACAGCCCGTGCCCGGGTCTGCTGCAGCACCAACGCTCCAGCAGCACGACCCTTGCTCTGGGGAGACAGGCGATGCGTGGCCAGGCTGGGGGGCTCTGGGACCCCCAGCAAGGCTCTACCAGCGCCCAGGCACCCAAGCCCCTGGACTGCCTCGAACGCCGCTGGGCAATGAGCCATTTGGGCCAGTTTGGGGGTGTATTGGTCCTGTTCCACCCCTGCCTGCCCTGCCAGCTGCAAGCACCCATGGGTGCCCGGCACAGCCGCAGATCAGCATCTCCCCA
>NW_010112394.1:1484-12600 GCF_000699245.1 Pterocles gutturalis | reverse complement strand
TTTGGCAGCTTCATTTAAAATATTAGTAGATAATATTATCTCTCTTACATATGAGATATCCCAAGTTTAAGGAACAGATTTTAGATGTGATCTTTCAGTGTGTTGCAGGATTGAACCTCAGGGGTTTAAGACTGTGTGGAACAAGGCTTTTTGTATGGTATTTCTCCTTCTTAAAACGTTTTCCAAAACATTTTGCCTATCTGTCGAAGAATGAGAAAGGTGCTTAAAATTGACCTTGAGTCAAAGAAAGAGAAAAAAAGAAGATTTAATTTTTACTCAAGAACTAAATTTAATCAATTCTTTTCATAAGATTAACTTAAGAGAGTCTCATGAGCAATCTTCCAGTATATTTAGGGCTACTGTGTCATTTGTGTGACATGAAAAACCAAAGCATAAAGAGGAAAAGGTAAAATGAAAAATCAGGCAAATGCATGAAGTAGCACCTAAGAAACAGAGCAAACGATGTTACCAGCCTCCTCTTATTTGAAGTGAGAGGTTAAACCTAAAAGAAAACAAAAATCAGAAGTTCTTTTGAAAATCTTAATTTTTTATTTCCAGTGTAATTCTAGCAAAACAAGGGTATGCTGTCAAACAGCATACAGGTCTGCTGAGTCTAACAGGACTGCTGCAACCTGTGTCATTTTCACATTGAAGATGGAATCCCTCAAGTGTCAAAATGAAAATTCTTTAATTACAATTAAATTGCCAGCATTTTTTGCCTATCCACAGCACATTATTCCTGTAAACATTTTCAGCATTGGGGAGCATGTTTCAGAGATTAGTGGTAGTTACAAGTGCCATCCGTAGACTTCAAAGAACAAGACCTACGAACACCTGCACTGCAGCTGCTATTAGCTGACAGTATCAGCTGTAAGGCTGGCCAGTGCAGGGAACTGCAGCTTTCCGGGGCTCTTGAAAAAGCTAGGAGCTGGTGCAGAGAGACAGGTTAGGCCACAGTGGTCAGCAAGATATCAGGCAATGACAGGGAATGAATTAGGTTTCACTTGAACGTCGTGGCTCTGTATGTTTACAGAACAAAGCCTGGGACCAAAAATAAAATGAACTAAGAGTATAACTTCACTGAAGACTGTAACAGACAGCACAGATATCTGAGCCAAATTTAAATTAGTGAGCTTTCAGCAGAGCAAATTAACCTATGCAGAGCTTTGTGCTGTCATGTACAACTAGCTTAGCATATGAGCATGCTCTCAGAAATTTAGTCATAGCTGCTTTAGTTTATGAGGTTTAAACTAAGGCATATAATCTTGCAACTGGGATGTGCCGGATGCTTAGGGACCAATAGACATCCATTCCAGTCGTAGCAGTCGTGGTAGAAGCTACCATGTTCAGTCAAAATGAGCCAGGTAGCTTCAGCAATTTAAATAATAAGTCTTCATTAATCCAGCTCATTTTCTGGAAGGGTTTAGGAAATGATCACACGAGGGAGGCTGATGTTATCATTAGTACACCTAGCCTGACAGACAAGAAAGGGTTTAAAGATTCATTGGAGAGACAAATGTTGTAGGCAAATTCGTGCCTGATGGACCTGCCAGAACCAGCTTTCTAAGTCTGCCGCTCTACGAACCAGAGTACATGGCAAAGTGCTTGAGAAACGAGCGCCACCACTAGTGACAAAGTTTTTGAGAAACTGAAGGAGCTAGAGAGGCCTGTAAAAGTAATTGCAAAATGAAGTCCTCTATCACCTGCTCTGAGAAGGGCAATGGCATGAGTTGTCTTTGAGCCGCATGGCAGCGGCACGCGTGTTGCAACAAAATGCCAGCACCCTCGAAAGGAGGGGGAGGAAATGGTCAACAGTCCCGCATCCAGAAAGGTTCATGCTCTCATCCCCCAGAGTTAAGTTTTAGCTGGGAAATAGCACAGGGACCTGGGAAACAGCATTTTAAAGAGGGATATTCAGCTACAGATAAGAGATTTGCAAGTTAAATGTAAACATAAGAGAGTTTTGGTGGTTGGAAGCATGGTCTACTATTTAACAATAGGGCTGTGGCTCAAAGTCCAGAGTCAGATTTTACATGAATCGGGCAGATAAAAAGCAACAGTAAAAACAGAATATGGACTTTGATTGTCAAAACTGCTCTTAAAACAATTTCCTTACCACATATAATTAAAAATATTTACATACTGTGGTCAGCACATTATACTGTCTTTACTAGTAACTTTTATCACTCTGTAGTTGGGGGAAGTCTTAGCACCAGATGGATGCACCAAGACACTGGTGTGGTCATTTTTAAGATGTTACTGAAAAATGATAAAATGGACAGAGCAAACTCATTCAGGGATTGAAAAGTCTAAGAGAAGGACCAGACATTTGTCCTGATTCTAAAGGAACAATGCCATTAAAGAAGTGGTAAGACTTGTCACATGGCACAGCAAGTACTTGTTCCCAAGGCAAAGAAGAAACAAACTTTTATGTCCTGGAAAAGGAAAATACACAGAGTCCATCACTCCTAGATATGTATTCAGAGTATTCTCATTTTCCTAAGATAGTGTTGCTAGAAAACATACCAGCTTAGAAAGATGACATCCCATGTTTGATTCAATATGCTCAGCCTGGTATACCTGATACAATAATGTCTGACATTTATCAGGTTCATGTTTAACTGATCTGCTCTAAAATATAAATTTAGTCACATAACCATAACCTCCATTACCTCCAGCCTCTGAAGGCTAGCAGAAAATATGTTAAAAAATATACAGGAACAGATGCCAATTTTGATCCGTACTTGGCACGGTTAAATAGCAGACTGGTACCAACATAACATGACTTGTTACTTGCTGACATTTTATTCAACAGAAAACTGAAAGCAAGAGTGCTTGCTCTTGATCGCCTATTATGAACTCATGTCAAAGTCACAGCAACCAGCAGACATAGGGGAAAAATTATGGGGCTGTGGGGAAGGTAAAAGGAAAACATAATCTGGGGTCCTGGGAGCTGTCACCGTTTCGTAAAAAATAACTCTGAGAATATCCATAATGAAAAGCAATGACTGCAAACAGCAAAAATGTCACAAGAAATATCCTGTGGTCAAAGACAAACTTGACACACCAGGTGGACACATGCAGAGGAATAAGTGACGAAGTGATGCCTTCTCCAAAGGAGTACTGACACAGCCATTTTACCTGAGAAATTCTGACAGCAGGTTGAGAGGAATTAGTTTCGGGACATGGCATGACTGGAACAGACTTGCTGCCATCTGACAGCAAGAGTATTGATACTCTGGGAGAGATTTCCAATTCCATGAATCAGTGCAGAGTACCTCAGAGACTAATTGAACATGCACTTGTTCATTAAGTTAGATTAAGTTAGTATCTGAACTTCCTTATTATGTTAATGTTTCATTTCAGGTGCAGAGGGAAGTTGCTAAGAACCATGTCTTTAAGAGGTTCTGGTTTGAACCAGTTGTTAAATACAAGCTACAAAGTGTAATGCTGTTGTTAAGAGCTCACACTCCAAGTAAAACAGATCTCTATCAAACTCCATGGTGCCTGCTGGTTGCAGGACAACCCCGGCATATGGAGGAGAAATCTTTTTCACTTCTGTGGAAGGTGAAAGCCAGACCAGGAAAAAATAATACATTTCTGATCACTTTTTTATAAGCTAGTAATTTTCTCCTTCTCTTTTAGCGCACCCATTACTATACTAATGGAATACTTTAAAGCATCCCCTCTGAAAGATCAAAGGCAAAATAGCCCTATTTTTTAGAAAGGAAACCTAGGAACTTTGCTGGAGCTACTCGCTGCCTCCCCAGCATACCCAGAGTGAGCACACCCACCTCCTGTTCCAGTCCAGCTGACCAGCCAACCTTGGCACCAGAAGTGCCAAACACCCATACCCAAGTCGGGTCAACCCAGCACTCGGGACAGGATTCACGCCACTGAACTTCAAACATAGACAATATAGATGTCTACTTAGTAATCCTAAACTCCTTTTTTCAGTCAATGGAGGGAAACTGACACTTGAAAGAGTACAATTCCTCTTGCCCTGTTTTACATGTCCATGTGGGAATGAGATTAATTACACCCCAGAAATGCCTGTTTCTGTTGACAGGCTGTAAAGGAAGCCCAGGATAACTAGCTCATATGTAGGCCTCTATACCATTGATGTCTAAAGTTGCAGGAGATGATTCATATTAGAAACTCACAGGATGAGAAAACAGAATTAACCACCACTTGTTAAAATATTGGTTTACCTGACCAGCTGGCCACTAGATGTAGCAATACAGCAGAGGCAATAATTACATGTATTCCATTCCTGGTGTGCAGGCACTTCATATTCTTGACTTAACGTGCTACTGTGTGTCACATCTGCTTTGTGATTATCTTCATACTTCCAACCAAAGGCACCAAAGGAGGGACAACACAACCACCATCAGGCCTAGGACTATGAGTCAGAGCTCTGCCACTCATGGTATGATTTACCCATTGTTCTGACAATTACTATAAATAAGTACTTAGCAGATAATTATTAGTTGTCAATTCTAAGGCAGAAGTTTTTTAGATAGCATCTCCTTTCTTCTGAGACAAGAAAACACACTCTATCCTTTTTTTGTTCTTATTTGAAAGAATCACTTACTATGAGCTAAGAACTATCCTTTATCCAAAACTGTAATGACTGAGCACAGGCACACCCAAAGCCTGTGGGTGTGGAGCACATAATGGACACCATGGTATTTGTAAATCTTCCTCAGAGAACCTAAAACAGCAAGGAAGTCTGAGGGATTTGAATGACACACAGTGGCAGCATGGTGAGAACATTACTTCTCCAGGCTGGCCTCAGAGATGCTTCTCTGTTCCTGTGCCTGTTACAGCACGGAGGTTTGGGTGAACTGTCAGCAAAAGGGATGGCTTTAATTAGCCTAAAACCACTGCCCTGTAAGTGGGTATTTCAGAGTCTGAGTGACAGGCAACACAGCTATCCATTTCATAGGTGGGGGAAGACAAGAGGTGTTAAAGTATTTCCCCCTTTCTTCATCATCAGAGCCCTAATTTTATTAAGTTCCTTCTAAAGAAGCCAATATACCCATCCAGAGCACAGCTCTAGAGTGACTAAAGCAGAAATTATTTAGAATTCATCAAAAACTATTACTCGTGGCTCTTCTCACAGAAAACATAATTACTCCTAAGGCTTAGTCTTCCTTAATTTACAGTAAAAAATATAATCTTCAGAATTTAGTTCTGCTACATGCGACTGTGTAACATGCTAATGACATCACCAACATCAGACAAAGCTTCTGACTATGAGTTATCTATAAAATATATACTGAATAAGAATAGGTATTAATTGTAACTGTAATTCACTGTCATTGCAACTTTCTTTAAAAAGTGTTTATATATTTCTATGATTCTTGGTTTTCCTCTACTCCTATGATAACTTATGGATCTTACACCAGTGAAGGAGCAGAGAGATGTGCTTGATGTTGCTATACACTTAGAACTGTGAGAAAACTCAGGGCAAACTCTTGCTTCCAGACGAGCACTGATGGCCAAAAAAACCTGAAGCTGAACAAATTGGCCTCATGTACAAACAGTAAGCAAAGCATCACCAGGGATCACACTTTCCTGTAAGGTTAATAATAATTTGTTCACCTGTATGTCAATCTCCTGTCCCAACATCAAGATCCTCCTGCCACTTCTTTCCACCTTCTGTTACATTCTCCATTGACGTTCCAATAGTTAGAGCAACCAGGGCAGAAGTCCTGAAAATAGTCTCACGCATAACACAGAAACATGTCCTTTCCCAAAGAAAAAACATTTTGCATTCATGGAAGTATTTTTTTTTTTCTCTAAATGAAGAGGCCCCAGGCTACTCATAAAAATCTCTGCTGAGATTCGGACCATGTGCAGCACACAGGAGATCATCAGGGGAGTATGGCTCGAATTTCTCTAAAATAAGGGCACTCCTGAGCCAGTGAAGGAAGAAATTAAAGAGATGCAATGTGCTGGGTTTAGAGAGAGCTATTACAGAGCACAGTTTGGTTTTCTCTATCTGCCATCTCCAAAGTTCACTTTCACAACAGCTTTTTAGCTATAGCCAGAGTGTCAGGCTCCTAGCACAATGCTGCATGCAGTGGATGGTGCCCGGGTTTTTTTTTGCCCATGTCTGGTCACCTTGGATGGCTGCCAGAGTGTTGCTGCCAACATAAGCCACATGGAAAAACAATATTTCTCTACCAGTTTCTCCCTCTGTCAGACCTGAATAGAATATCACGGGACACAGAAAAGCATACATCTCTACCCTCCAGGACTTCTTCCCTGCTAAATTTCAAAGATCTGTTGCAAACAATCTATGAATTGGATTTCTGCAGGCAAAAGATTTACAAGATGCTTTCTCAATGGTAGCTTGGCCAGTCTGAATCAAGAAGTCAATACTAACTCCGTCCATTGGAGGTAGTTTTGTTCTTGAAGGATAAAAGAGCCTTGAAATTTGGGTGTGAATAATCATGCAGTGTCAGCATAACACTTCAGACAGGGAAAGGATAAGAAAGAGGGAGAAGGAAGTGGGAAGTAACTAAGTGTCCAGGCAGAGACGTGTTTGCTCTTCTCTGTGAAGCTATACCCCATTGGAAAAAAAAAGTAGGCTGAGAAAACCAGGAGGAAAAGGAAACCAGCTGGATGACAAGGAGGAATACAGAACACTTGGCAAATAATTATTTACAGAATTTGTATTCTTTTCTGAAGTTATAAAATGTAGTAAGCTCATCTTACCCTGAGGCAATAGAATAAGTGGTAAAGCCATAGCTGTGTCTTAGAAGTCTTCAACTGTAAGCCTTGTCAGCTTTTGGATTGCATTACTGCACATTAATACAAATAACAATCTGGGAAATGCAGTAAGAAACAATAGGTATCTCAAACCTCATAAATAGGGTTTGGAAAATAAACTGGTGGCAGAATGAGGACAAAATAAAGGACAGTGTCGGGAATGAAAAATGAACTACAGCATGAAACAGAAAGGCTGAGAATATAAGAAAAGCCCTCATGGGTCCACCTAGCTCTACTTACCCAACAGGGGATAGACTGAGATCAATAACGTGGCCTTCCTGGGTAAGGATATTCTTTGCATTCCAGGTATGCAAAACAGAGCAGTGGCAGTAGGAGATAGTTTAGAAAGTGCATGAAAGCCTAGCGACTCTGCACTCAGTTGCCTTTCCACTTCTCCAGCATCTACATTTGTTGTACTAGGGATGCTCCAAGGCACGCCCCTGCCTATTCCTTCCAGAATTTGTTTATAATGATGTGTCATCCCAAAAATGGTCTAATTCCTTTTTGAACCTGCTGCTACTATTGGTGTCCGCAGCCTCCTGTAGCAGGAAGTTCTCGAAGTTCACTATCCAGTGTGTGTGTATATTCAAAAAAACCCCCAAACATTCATGTATCTGTCTTAAACTACCTTTCTACTTGCTTTACAGAGCACCCTTAGTTTTAGTATTGCAGGATTTGGTGAACAGCACTTCTGCCTTTACCTTATCTGCCACCTTTACGATTTTGGAAACCTCAACTCTATCCTACCCTAGGTATCTCCTCTGCACATTGACAAGTCCCAGCCTTTTGCCCTCTCCTGGCAAGGCCGATGGCCCTTGGTCTCTTTTCGTTGCCCTTCTCTCTCTGTTCCTTTGCAAACTCCTTTGTGTCCTTCTGGAGATGGGGAGGCCTGAAATGTCCCAGCCCTCCAGCTGCGGGTGCTCCTGAGCTTTATATGGAGGCAAAATGACACCTTCTGCCTTATTTCCATGCATGGCCTGATATGACCAATATTTTATTGAGGTTTTTTTGACGGTCACTGCACTCTGCCGTAATGGTTTCAGAGAATTGCCAGGGTGAGTCTGAGAGCTCTTTCCAAAGCTGCAACTGCCAGTTCCAAGTTCAGCATCACCCAGGGACAGTGTAGATGAGGATTCCCTGTAGATGCAGTATTCCTTGCCATTTATCTACGCCAAAGTTCCTCTGAGCACTTACTCTGCTATGTGGGGCCCTTCTGGAGTTTCTATTAGGGTGTCACCCACCTACTCCAAAGAGCTTAATATGCTTCTACAAAAATAGTAGGAGGGTGAGAAATGCAAGGGAGAAGGAAAGAAAGATATGAAAGGAAAATATAAGTGTTTGAGGTTTTTTTTATTTCAGTGCCAGTACATAGCATTTCAATATTGTCCTTACGATGTGGTTTTTAATTATTTTTCTGTATACAGGTGCATGACTGTAGCATGTAGTTGCAAATTTCTGTTTAGGATAACAATTAAAAGAAAAAAAATTGAATGTTGAGGTGTTTTTATTACCTGGTTTTATCCCCTGTACATCTTGTAAGATCTTTTTAATTCTAAAAAGTTTCAATAAAAGGATCATGGGGAGATTTCCTCCACGATTCGTATTATTTAATCCATACCTGTCAATGATGAAAAGCTGCAACTGGGGAGAAAAGAAATAAGCATCTCCACCAATCCAATCAAGACTGTTCACAGGTACACAGTACACATGGAAAGTAAAGAAAAAAACAGAATAGCAAGGAGCAGCTAAAAAAGAAACTCCATTAAGCAGAAGTTTCTGTCATTTTTAAGTTCTCCTTTCTCTTTTGACACTGTCAGCTGTTCCTACATGGGACTATTTCACATTTGGGAACTGATTTTGAAGGTTGACCATGAGCTTCTTTGGCAGCATCAGATATGCTCAGCTTTGGTTTGGTTTACTACCCATCTTCAGTAGTGCTACTGTAATTTTTGTTTAATTATGACTATGGTCTAATGACAGATGAGGAATATGACTTTCTCCCTTACCATTCCTTGACCAAGACCTGGCTTATGACTTGACCTGGCACTCTTTGCCAGCTGGGTGGCTGGGTCAGTACGAGTTAAGTGCCTGGCAAAGGGGATGTGGTCAACTGCATTTGAAGGGCAGTGAAAAAGAATTCCTCATTCAAAAGAGGCGGCTCACAGCCGATTGCCTCAGGAAATTATGTTTATGCTCTGCCATGTTCACATACACCTACAAACCTGTATCTTTCCCAAGAACTTTTGAACCTGGGGGTCAATTTCAACTGAAGTAGATGGGGGCAAGGTACGGATCCCATAGATAAGCTCCAACTGCCCTTTGAAGATAAGGGGCTGCAGAAAAGAGAAAGACCTCATAATGTCTGCAGTGAGGAAGGGTGGCAGTGAAAATCCACTTCTCAGTGAGCAATGGAGAACTGACACCATGGAGGAACTTAAAAAAAAATTCCACTAAGGAAAAAACGCAGTTGGAGATTTATCTTCCTAGGCAAACATAATTCACCTGTTAAGACACGCATTCGCGAGAAACCCAGCCCCTTTAATTATGGTGCGGCATGACCCGTGCAGTGTGCTCCACCTCAGCTCTGCAGCTGCAGGCTACCCTGCCACACAGTAGATTTCCAAGCTGATTTAATTACATAATTTTGTAAGAAGTTATCCAGACTTATTCAGGGTTGGCTGATGGTTTCTTAGGATTCTTTTGACTGACATTTTTTACAAGGATTGAAAATGTCTGCCTGTCATGATGAAAACACGGTCTCTCTTCCCTGCAACCAAAACACATTTCTATTGCCCAAAATATGAACTATTTTCAGTTCCTAGAATTTGCACTCCTAAACACTATGGCAGTTTGTCAGAAATCCTGTAGGCCTCCAATGTTCTTCATACAAAGTACTAACAGTTCATACTCACCTTCAGTGTCAATATCATCATCAAACTTTGCAAGAGGGAGTTGAATTAATAGCTTGGTTATGGATCAAAGTACCCGGGGCCTTCTTGTACCTGGAATCTGAGGCACAGAATTTGGTACTTCCTACATCTTTTGGATTACAAAACACTGTCAAACCCTTAAAATTTCTTGTTCATCATCACGAACCTTTTATATCACACATTTAAATGAAAACACTGTAAAGGTTGTTTGGATGTAAGTGATAACTATGGTTCCATAAACAACCTTTGAACAACTTACATGCTCTGTGGCTCACCAACAGCGTGCAGACCACATGTGCACACCCTGCAAAGACCAGAGCCAAATAAAACTTGAAACTTCCATAAAATTGTAAGAAATGGGTTTTCTAGTGTCCAAGCCCACACTCAGCTACTTCTTAGGACTTTAAACTTTTGAATTAATAAAAGTTTGCCTAAAAATACACCATCATAACCTGTCAGTTCAGAATCTGACAGACAGGCAGCTCAAACATGTGCAGTGGTTTGGGGAGGGCATCTAGGGATGGGAAAACACTTCCTTCCTGTGAACAGTGTCCTTTTCTTCCTATTTTGCTATGAAGAAATCCCTCTTCCAGCCCTGAAACGACTGATGCTCTGAACTGTTTTCAGACCATTATCCTTGCCAGTAAATCACTCCAGGTCTCAAGTGTGAGGTTTCTTCTGCTTGTATTTCAAACATTATTGTTACATAGTTTTAAATGGGATGTTAGATGTGCATGTGTCAGAACTTAACAGTAAACTTTTAAATTAAACCCAGAATCTATATGGAGATGTATTAGATACACGGGTAAAAATTGGTAATGCCCGCCTGGGAAAGGGAATGACTACTTTCAAACTTGTGACTGAAATTCATGATCACAAACATACATGTATAGGCACTGCCTGGATGGTCATGCTATTGGGTATTGGCTGCTGGAAAACTTGGCAAACTACTACTCAGATTTTCTTGAGCGCATTCAATCTGAAACTGAGGTACAGCATAGTTCTCATTCATTCTAGTAATTGTTGATGTAGTGGTATCCTTGCTGCTTTTGCTGGTTCAGTATGCAAATTTTTATGATACAGATCTGCACATAAATCCTAGTTCAGATAGATTCTTCTCAGCAACTGAAACAGTAGGTAGCACCTGTTTTCATGCTTCCCCTCTGCTGAATGCGGATGACCAACACGTTAGTAGGCTTTGAAAGATTCACCTTGCTTCTTGACAGCCTAAGCAATGAATGCTACAGCTGCTCTAGCAAGTGTGTCTTCTTTGCTTCAGAATGGAAAAAACCCCCAGAAATAGGAAGCTCAGCCCATCAGATAAAAAAGCAGCTGCTACCCTCCTTCTTGGAAGGTAGAAGGACCCTTCAAGTAGGCTAGATGCCAGGGAACAAACTGCCTCTCTT
>NW_010112394.1:0-1453 GCF_000699245.1 Pterocles gutturalis | reverse complement strand
AAAGACGATTTTGTTCAGTGTCTTCCAAGAAACTACCTTCCCACAACCACTCTAACTCTCCAACCTCTAATCTGAGACCCCATCCATTAGAATAAAAAGCATGTTTATGTGCTGTGTCATGTCAAAACAGAGACAACTGCCCTCCAAAGCTCTTAAAGGGTTTGTTCTGTAACAGTATTTTGGCCCAAAGCCCCCATGTATTATACCTGGTATTCCTTGTTTCCAGTTCAATCTGTCACACCTGGGTGATGTGGCCTGGTGTGACTCTTTGCACTTGGCATCCAGAGGAAGGTGAGATCTCCATGAAGGGACATTGCTAGAGTGGCAAAATGCATTTGCCTCAGCTCAGGAAGGGATGTTAGGAGCATTTTTCTTTTTTGTGCATTTTTTTTATTTTCTTGTTAACTTCTAATGATGGCTCCGCACATAGATGACAGATTACAATTTCAGCTCAAAACACAAATGGACACCCACATTCTAAAATTTACTACTGTGAGGCCTGTGCGGTACTCAGCCTGATGGCCCTGCAAAGTGAAAAAATGGTTGCCCACATTTAACTGTGTGAAATTTAGGGAACAATCTAAATATACCAGCTTTTTGTTTGCATTCCACATAGTAGATGATGTTTAAATACTTTTTAAAGGTTTGTACGGCACAGAGCACAGCCTCATGGAAATGTCTCTCACCTTGTATGCTACCATTGTGCAGGAGACAGATGTAATTACTTTCATGGCTTTTCTTATTTTTTCCTTTTGAATTCGTCTGGAGACAGGAACAAGGTGTTCTTGGTGAAGTGCCATCAGCTCTGGATTTTAAAGCTAACCTTTAAACCATTTCATCAGATAATTCTGCTTTGACAGGTTTTTTCTGTGTGTGAGCACAACTGGGTAATTTACTTTTGTTAATAAGTTTTAAGAAGTTGCATGTGTGCTGAAGTACTTTGGCAAAAAATAAACACTTTGTAAACTGCAACACTTCCTGACTAATTCCTTCAAAAGAGCTTTGCTTTCTTCTACAAACCAACTAACTCAAAACTTGGACAAGCACACTTGTGCTACTTACATGTACCTTTGGTATATAACTTTCTGTGTAACATGTTAAAAATCACGGCACACAATATATCAGGCAAGTGCTTAGTATTTTAAAATTCCCCAGATGTCTCAGACATTGTTTTTAAGTAGCTATTAAGAGAAATGACAGCCATGAGTTACTTGCCCAACTGGAAGAGCACATCTAAGAGCACTCCTGAAAGCTTCTTTCAATTCAGTACTTTTGGGGCTAAATAAGGTTACTGTTTCCCTAATAACAAAGGGGGTTCAAATTGTGCACCACAAAATACTTACATCCTCTTGGGGGGGGGGAAAGGCACTTTAACCTCCGCGGGACAAGGCCGCTGTTGCACACAGGCTCTTTATTGTCCCCGTCGAGTTGATGGAAACGTGCCGGTCACGAC
>NW_010112393.1:73680-78364 GCF_000699245.1 Pterocles gutturalis | reverse complement strand
GTGTGTATATATATATTTATATATATATATAACTTTTTTTTTTCCTTTGTCACCATGGCAAAATTTAAAGCCCTGATTAAATTAAGAAGTCACCTTTCTCCCATACAGAGGAGAAGGCAATTTTCAGGCACAAAAATGCACAATTTTAATGAAAATTGTTTTAAACCCAACTCTTTTGCTGTAGTGAAGGAGCAGATCAATAGTGTAACAGCTAGAAGTCAGCAATATTCACAGCCACACGGCAGAGCGAGTGGTAGGAATTTACATGGAGCATGGATTTGCCAGGGTGGAAAACAGAAGAAGAATTAGAGGTGAAATTAGAGAAAAACAGATTTGATATCTCTATTTACTCTCCGTAAACATTACCTCAACCCAGCCACGTGTTAACCCAATCCTCCCCATTCAAGCTTGAATGACACCTATTGCTACACATAGCCAGAACATAGTCATCTGGAGGCAACAGAAATAGTTTCTCTCTATTAGGCTTCTGAAGTTTCAGGGGGAAAAAAAACAACAAAAACACACACACCAAAAAAAAAAAAAAAAAAAAGGAGAGATATAGGGGCAAAAGGGTCAGAGGTGTACACTAACACTGTAGTTTAGAGATACAACTCCATCCTGCTGTTCTGCCTGCACAGACAGGTAATGCTTGTTTATTATCTAGATTTCCATTTTCAGCAATCACCAATATATTTGACACTCTTGAACTGTAACATTTCATCTTCTTTGCTAGAAAAAAACAACAATGAAACAAGCACACAAAGAACTTAAAATTGACCCAAAATTAAGCTATAACCTCTATCCATCTGTTCTTGCTTACCCTGTTTTGCACTGTCAAATGATTTTTTGGACTTCCCCCAAACTTGTCTTGTTTACTCCACCAGTAAGACAACTGGACTGCTGCTCAAGAAACTTTGTACCACCAGGAATTTGGGTCAAAAAAAGAGAAAGAGGAGGTTGAGGCACTTCAGGTACTGAGGCAAGAAGGATCCAATGTGAAAGCCATCCCAAAAGGGTCTTTATTTCTTGTTTGGTTGGCCATTTAGGTCAAACCAATCTGAAATATACTGCAACTTTTCATTTTGACCTTGGAAATAAAACTACACAAGCAGTAGAGTGAAAATTTTCCCACTGCATTTTCCTTTGAAAAAGCATCTTGAGATTTACCCTTGATTGTCAATGGTGGCAGGAAAGCACCTTTGCTGGCAAAGGCCACATGTTTGTCGACTTTTATGAGAGCAGAAATATTGACCCCTTCTTCCAAGCTATTCTTCTCAACTCTTCAGATGGAATGAAAGAAAACCAAAGATAAAAAACTTTACCCTTAAATATAAGGCTCAAAAATCAGCAAACAAGTCTCCTCGGTCCCTTTTTTTAGCTGCGGAACTAATCTAATGGTCTGTAATTTTTTTTTTTTTCCTGTGATGCTGTGAAGTAACCAGAGGGCAGGAAGAGAAGAAGGAGCCACTGCAAGCCACAGGGAGACCAACGTGCAAGGAAGCGAAACCACACGAGATGGCCAAAGTCTCAGTGGGCACCAGATGAGGTGGCAGACAGAAGACAGAAACAGAGCCCTGCCATTGCCCTCTCAAAGGGGCTGTTAGGAGAGTGATGGGAAGGCAGTGACATTTGACAGTTTAGATAAGGAAAAAAAAAAAGAAAAAAACAATAAAAGGATTTGCAGCTTTGTGGAAAGACGAGCCCTGCATGTCTGCAACTGAAGGTCGTATGGGGTACATAGGGTGGACAGCCAAGCTCATTTCTCATACCAACAGCTTCTCTAGCTGGTTCAGAGGCGCTTAGCCATGTTAAGCCACATACTGCCAGACACATCCACAAGTGCTCCGATACTGCTTCATCTCATCCCTCACCCTAACCACTTGCTGTGCCAGTCTGCCATCCATCACCACCAGCCCCAAGATCCCTGCAGCACATTTGAGCCCTTCTCATGGGACCCTTGTCCCTTGACTAAAAGAAACTATGTGAGCTTTTCCCCAGGAACACCAATAAATTTGCAATAAATTCATTTGACAAAATGTATGTCTTCTTCTCAAGACACATGACAACAACAAATAACCAAGGGTGCCCTGAAGCACACCCACCCTGTTCCAGATGGGATGCTAGGACTCTTGGTCCATCAGGTCACGAAGACTTGCTTTGGCACCACTAGCCCAGAGCGCTCTTGCTGTCAAGAGGGTAAAATGATCCAGCAAGCAAAGGATTATCTTTTAACAAAAAAGCAAGTCTTACCCAGGATGAGATGGACTGGAAGACCCTTGGGAAGGAGTACACGGGGGTTTCTACAGCCTGAACTGAGACTGTATTTATAAGGCAAGCCCCACAGGTATTTTTTAAAGCATCTGCACCTTATGATGGCATGATGCATTTCCCCTCAGCCCTAACAGCAATGAGTTGGTAAACAACAGCATAAAACCTTTGGTCTTCTTTCTGCTGAGCTTGCTATACCAACTTTCTTACCACTTTTGTTTTCTCTTCACTCCATCAACACTTCTGCTCTGCCTGAAAAGCTCATCTTTTAACTCAGGACACATTTAAACCCCACTTGAGCAGGATGCCCTGCACCTGCTCTCACTTACCTTGTTCTCCTCCCTCCCAGACCCTACTTTTACTTTCAAAGTCATTTGAAGGGAAATTGCCTACCTGGCCTATTTACAGTGGTGGGTCATTCTGGTTGTGTGATTCTGACTTTTAGCTCCTTCTAAATTGTTGGCTGCCTTTTGGGCGACCAAAGAAAGCCATTGAAATCTTGCTTGTCTGAAGCACTTTTCCTTATTTTCTTTTCAGTTGGAATCGTTCAGCACACCTCCTTAAATACATATGGATTTTTCCATAGGACCTGTTCCTAACATTGTTTTCCTTTGTGCTCTGTATCAGTTGTCATTTTTATTTCTTTCTGAGTCTTTAAACATAGTATTGGTCCTTTAAAATTTATTCTTAAAGGAGGAAAAAAAAAAGAAATTATTTACTTTTCTGTAATAACATTTAGGGAGAAATATTCTGCCACTGCACTAATAATAGTAATATGGAGAGAGGGACAATAAGGGAACCAGTGTCAAATGATTTCCACGTAAACAAAAACAAGAACAGTAACTCCTCCTGTTAGCTGCAACAGCAAGAGAACATATTTTGAAAAGACAAAACTTCCTTGTACCCCTCCAAGTTAGCTGCTACTAATAAAAGACGACTGTACTTCTGATGCCCTCACCCACAGTTAAAAGCCTCTTGCTATAAGGAATGGTTTATCACTGTTGTTTGTCTTAATGTTTTGCAGAGGATAAGAGCTGGGTGGTTTTTTTTGTTTTTTTTTTCCTTCCCCTCTGGTCAAATATTTGGTGTTAATATTTACTTTGCCCAGGGAGGACTTTTTGAGCCATTTTTACCAAAAACTGGAGGGACGATGTGTCCATCCCTTCCTGAGGGAACAGCAGTATGGGAGCAAAGGGGGAATTTGAGGGCTTGAAAGCAAAATAGGGGACCTGGCATCTCCTTTTCTCATGGCAGCTACTTGTTATGTTCTGCATAACTCTTAAAAATAAACGTGAGTGCTTTGGGGATGGATTTATGGCAAATATCCCAACTACTTTTTCGCCAAGGTCCTCTCAAAGACAGTAGAACGTGTCTGTGTATCAGCTACAGCCTCTCTCTGTAGCCACTGCATCATCTCCAGGTCCTCACCCACCAAATGACCATCTGTGTGTCCAGACTCCCACAGCACAGGACTTTTGCCAACTTCTTCATCTACTTGCAGCACATTTCCTGCCTGTGGTCAACGAGCTTCTGAGAAAGGGGAAACCAGAAATCAGCTCCAGCCAGATGCACTGGGGTAGTAACAAGACCTTATTGAGAGGCTCACCACAATACCAGAGCTTTCTTTTTATCTTCAATATTTGTCTACTTAGTCTTTTACAATGCATTTCATTGACTAATGGCTGAGGACATTAATTGAACCAAGGTCAAATGATCCCAGTGCATTTTCCCTCCTTTCCCAGTCCCCTGTTTGCAGCTCCACAAAAGCAAAGGCACTTCACACTTTCGTTTTTGTTTTTAAGCTCTTGCAGCAGTTACCATCTGGAGCAAGACTTGGGGAGGGAAGAAGGAAGAAAAGACAGGTCAGAAAATAACAATCTGAGCTTGTACTACATGTGTGTTGTATCCAAAAAAAAAAAGGTAAAAAGAGTGCCACACACAGTGTAGAACTGACTAATGAGAAGCACCATGTGAATTCAGAACCTCCAAGAGTTGAAATTGCAAAGATGGGCTATGATTTAAATAAGCCTGATTTAAATATCATAGTACTGTTCTGGGTGGCCTGGAAGCAGTAGAGGAAGCAATAGTACATAACGGATGGTGACAGGCAGCAAAGGGGTGTGTGACACCAGGGGAAGGCCACCATGATGAGCTGGTGGCTTAGGAAAGGGATATATGGATACACGTTCTGTGATAAGAAACTCATTCTGCAGTTTTCTGTCAAAGGGGGTTTAAGAGCACACATTCAAACAGCAGTAGGTCATATCAGCAAAGCTGAAATTCCTGAAAAATTCTCTAATGCCAAATAACACAAGAAAACCAACAAGCTCCTGCATTAAGGCCACTGGGGCATGATATCGGTCTTGCAAGGGACAGAGGTGAGGAGAAAACCTTGCTTTTTATTTAGAAACTCAGC
>NW_010112393.1:50509-73668 GCF_000699245.1 Pterocles gutturalis | reverse complement strand
TTTTTTCTAGAAGAACAAATACAGGTTCTTGTGCTGCTCAGAGCAGCCTTTTGATACCCATACACTCCCTCCTTCCCTCCCCATCCCCAGATCTGAACCTCTCAACCCTCCTTGACTGCAGATTTTATCTTTGTCTGATTCACTAATCAACTGATTATGCAGCAAATAAAACCACAGACCAGCCAATGCCTAAATTAAGCTTTTTGCCAATACTCCACTTCCGACCGATATTTATAATCCTCAGATAACCCTTTGCTCGAACCCCTGGTTGCAGGCAGTGACTCAGCAGTCGCAGGGCTCTGATTAGTATTCTCAGAGCATTTCCAGAGCATTTTACACTGACTGTCTCACTTGTGCTGTGATCAGACCCATCAGTTCGTGGTGAATTGCTCTGGGAAGGTTACAGGTCTCCGTAGGGACTGCATATGATCTTTGAATAGCGCATTTCCCTCCAGCAAGTCATAAGCTCTCAGGAGACTTGCTAAAGATCACTCAAAATATATTATTGAATACTTTCATGTCATATTCTCATTCTGTGTTATCATATACTTAAAGTATATTTAAAGGTTCCCTAAATACCAAGTGCATTTGTGTGGAATAGATTTGTGTTTTCCAAAACCAGAAAAAAATAGTTTTGTACCGTTACAGGATCTGTAACACTTTTTCTGCCATACTGCAGAATGGATTATAAGCATTTGACAGTGTTTGGCTTTTTTTCACTTCCCCCCCCCCCCAGCTACAGTAACTGTTGTGATAGACTTTAGCTAACTTTTTTAGATTTCTTTTTTCCTTCCTAACAGTCCTCAGTCAAAATGAAAAATAAGAACCTTCTGGATCCTGTCTTGATAAGGTCAGATTGTAGAATTTCTCTTTCTAACAACTGAGCCAGGCTCTCTCCTTCCAGAACACATTTACTCAGTAATAAACATCTCCAGACAGCCGGGCCGTACAGACTGGAAACAATTAAGCCAAAATTGGGCAAAGCAGCACATGAGTAAGTGTTCCACTTTAACGAAATTAGACTGAAAAATTCAGGAGCAAGATTAAGTAAAAGCATTTACAAATTGTATTAATTAGATGTATTTGTAAAAAATCTGCACTCATGCAAGTATCTTCTGCATTTTCTAATATCAAATTGCGCAGGAAATATGCTGGGTAATCACAAGCCTTTGGTGCTGTGATGCTGTGGCCATGCACCAGGCACACACCAACATTTGGGGTATGTCATTGAGGGTCTAATAAGAAAAACGAAGAAGTTTAGTCGATTTTCCTTAAACTATATAAAAGGAAGCCTGACAAGCAACAGGTTACAAGGGTTTGTCTTACTAAAGTAAGGTTAAAAACCAGCTTATTCCAGAAATGGTTTAACAATTTATGGTTTGAAGAAGCCTCATCTCTCAATTAGGTGAGCAATTAAGCAAATGTGTTTAGGTGTCCCAACTTTTAGAGATCCAAGTAAAATCCCTCTGAAACAACTTTCTATCATCACAAACATTTCACCAGATCCTAAATTTTATAATTTCCTAATTTTTGCATAAATGCGTTTACCACTTAGACATCACACGCTTAATTGCAAATCCATCACCTGTTTACTTGCAGGAAGAGAACAAAACACACCTGTGCTATTATTTTTAATTAGGTTATCCTCCTACACCTCCTCTGTCCAACTTCCTCAAATAGTTTATACATAAATTCTAAAATAATTTAGAATTGAAGGATTGCACAACATGTTTGTGACATCTCTTGGTGCAGTTTTCTCAAGAGACTCAAAACTAGTACAAAACTAAACTTTATTTTATAAAGCATTATTTCAATTTGGAAAGTTCACAGCATTTTCAAGACGAATTAATGAAGGTTGCTAATAGCTGGATCCGAGTTAGAAGGCATTAGGAGGACACAATCATGAGGAAAGGCAATATATAACCTTTAGATGGGACAATTAGAGATCAATTATTAGAGCTAGAGAAGAGCATTCGAAAGCAGCTTTCTCATTAATCAAAGATTATCTCAAATTAGAATGTTTAATTATTTGCCAAGGTTCTTTGTATATTCTTCTGCACAAAAAAAAAAAAAAAAAAAAAAAAAAAGCCAGGAGCTTTTGGGAAAATTCTAGATTTTTGAATATTTCATTTAACATGGTTATAAAGATAAAATATCAAATATTATTAAGAACATGTAACAGTGAAAGTAGCATAACTCATAAAATTACAGCGAAGGTGCCACAGCTGCTTGTTTTTAATATAGTAAGTCTGGTGGGCACCATTAACTATTTGGATGCCTGGCTACATGGATAAAACGCTTTAATAGAAATAGCAAGAAAGGAAAAGATGTGAATATCCTATCCACTGTAATGATTTGGGGCAGGATCCTAGGATCTATGTTCAATTTAGATCAAACTTGTAGGCATCTGAGTTTTACATTCCCAGACCACTGAGCATATCCAAAATCTATAGTGGGAGGCAGCATCATGAACAGGCACAGAAAGGGTGGTTAGACCAGCTGGTGGACAGAAGATGCTGAGCACCAACATCTGCTCCCCTGCCACTGCAGGGAGAACACCATCTCCTGTGTCAGAGGCAGCCCTCCAAATGCAAGCTGCAAAACATGCTGGAGGTTCATTCAGCATCACCTTTTCTGGGCTAGTAGCCGTCACTGACCAAATCACCATGTCTACTTGTATATTCCAACAATTTAGATGGTGGCTGGGAGGAGATACTCGTGGATTGAAGGAAAGACCTTTTGCAAACAGGAATTTTGGAGGAACACAAGGGGAGGAGAGTTTTGCTGAGACCCCTTTGCAGTTTAGGCAGGAGAAACGATAACTCTTACTCATCCTTATAAGAGCTGAAGTGCTTGGGCAAGTCCCCTCAAAATGTCCCTAAGAGCTGCTGGCTTCAGAGAGCACATCTTCAGCCGTGGCAACATGGACATGAGTAGTGATGGCCAAGCTGTCCTGCGAAGCCACCATGGCCATCCCAGAGCACAGTTCTCACGCTCTCAGGGAAATGCCACCTGCCAGCTGTTTGTGATGTACAGTCTGTTCAACCTGTGCCTGGCACACTCGCCGTTTATCTCCTGTGAGGGAGATGATAAATGCTTGGCAGGCACAACGCGAGCTGTCCACAGGGCTGTGGGCATCTGAGTGCCTGCTCATGGATCTTCTCAGGAAACATGTCCCAGTGCAGTGCCTGGGCAGTTATTCTTCGGTGACAGCCAGCCAGATACAGATGTAGTCTGGGCAACCGAGCTGTCCCCAGATATGAGGGGGTATATGAGATACCTTTCTTACACAATTATAATTTTTTCTCATGGCCAGCCTTATATTCAAGCCACAATGAAACTCTTTGATGTCTTTATTCCTCAGTATGTTGGATCTTGAAAGTGCATACAGACTTTCTTCTTCTCGTGGGTGACCTTCTCTCCTTGCAAGGCACCAGCCTTTGTGGGCTAGGTCAGGATGACCCCAGGCATGTTCAGAGTCATTTGAACCAGGCTTTTGCACATATTGCAAACACAAACCTTTCTGGTACAACTCCACTTTTACTAGAAATGCCTCCTGAGCTCATTCAGTAAAGAATAACTAACCCTATCTAAACCTCATCTAAATCTCCCCTCTTTCAGCTTAAAACCATTACCCCACATCTTATTGTTACACTCCTTGATAAACAGGCCCTCCCCATACAATAGGAATGCAAAAGAAGATGAAATCAAAGACGTATGAAAATCCACATGATCATTTTCAATGGGCTAGAACCTGTCTGCAGACACCAGAGCTTATGGTCCTCCAACGTCTGTTGACAATCTCGCCAGAACAAAGCAAAATGCTTGATCCCTTCCATACCAGTTTGTGAAGAGGAAGGGGTGCCATGCCTGCCATCATCCTTTTATTTAGTCATGTTACCTTTTTTTTCCACTTGGAATTTTTTACATTCTGCTAAATAAAAGGCAAAAATATGTTGTGTGCCGTTTGCTGCAATTAAAGTCAATTCTTGAAACTACGTTGTCTGTTTTTTCTTAGACTCCAGGGAAAAAGTTGGTTTTATACTTCCCACAGTTTTCTTAATTTTTTTTAACCCTTACTGATGTAAGAATGTAACAAAATGAGGTGCTATTTAGAATTACTCAAATGTTCAGCTAATAATAGTGCATGATGTAATTACTGTACAGACTTGGTCAGAGGGGTGTAACCAAAATAGATGTCTATGGGAATATCATGCAAACATACGTGAACATTCAATACACTACATAGAATATAATATGGTTGTTCCCACATTGTTCATGTTTTCTGCAGTAGGAAAAGCATCCAGACCTAAGGAAACAGGCCCGTGGCCATGGTATGTCTTACACCTTATTGATTCCTGGCTGCTTTCTCTGCCCTTTGAATTAGCCACTGATTGCCTTGGTGAGAGCAGATTTCAGGATGCTCAAGGTCATTGCCACTCAACCCAACTATGCCAGACTCTACTCCATTTGTTAATTATTTTTGCCTCTTTGCAGCATAAATCACACATACCATGGTCCCCTGCACTTCACTGGCTGTTCTATAAAGCTTTAGAGGTAAGATGCATCTCTCAGGTTGAAGAGAGGAGCTGAAAGGTTGCAGCTCCACAGTCACTTTAAGTTGGTTCAAGGCTTGGCTGGTGCTGACAGGTTTGATCTCAGTCTAAACTGCATGTTAATGCTCACCCCCTTTTTTGCTAGCACTAGCACTTCTCTAACCAAATTGTGAGCTGCAGCTATATATATATTGGAGTGCTGGATTAATTTTCAGCCATATATCTGCAGTGGTGCTAGAACTCACATGGGGAAAATAGCAAGAATAAATAGCTGCTCCAAAGTAGGGTCATCCAGACTTCAGTTGTCCACGGCATCACAGCCTAAATCAACCACCACACCACCCAAGAGGGCAGCTACTGCATTATGCATCTCCATTTCTTGAATGCACAGAGTTTAGCAATGTAACACTAAGGCATAAGGAAATACCTGGCCCAATAAATAGCAATAAATGACAGTAGGATTTTCACATATTTGAAAACGCTTAAACAAACAACTTCATTTTCTCAAGTAGTAAATTCATCTGGTTTTAGACTACAGAAGCAAAAGCCTAGGCTCCTTCATGGGTTGGTTCAGGACTGTGGCAACTCAATGGAAGGAGTCCCAAGTGATGGGTCAAATTGAAGACACACAATGTCCTTAGTGTTTTCTAGAAGGCAAACCCTATATTGTTTCTTTCTCAGCATGCTGGATCTTAAAAAAAATAATTAACTCTCATGTATAACATAGGAAGAACTTAAAATTGTCCTATAGATTAAATACTGATGGATGAAACACTTGGTGTGTTAAATATATCCTCAATGGAAAAAATATTGGTATAAATTGAATTATGCAATCTAGAAACCTGAAAGAGTTTCTGATAGTAGATATCACTCAGTTCCCTGATACAGACTTATTAATTTGTGGCAGAAGAGCCACCTCTTATAGCTGCCCATTTACTTCAGCCAGAATTTGAGACAAACCAGTGAGAACTACTTGCAAGATTTTTGTTATTATATCAGTGTGGGAAAAAATGCCTTGTCCCACATTTTAAGAACGCACACAATTTACTTGTAAACTACGAAAAAGTACACCAATTCTACCATCTATTGGCATGAAAATTGCTTATTGATTCAACGAAAATGTTAGAAATCTTTTACATAGAATTACTGTGCTAAAACTAGAGTCTATAGCACTGGGAACTTTTGTGAAGAGTCATTAAAGAGAGGAAATTAGTTTTATGACACAGAAGAATAAAATAGGTTTCAAAAATGTTTTGCAAAAAAAAATTGCAGAAGTTTTGTGTTCTTTTTAGGTAAAGCTATTTCTATTTAAGATATACAAATATATGTAAAAAAAAATGGTTTCTTCTAGCTCATTTTAATTCATACCAAAGCAATGTTATCTGTATAGAAATGCAAGGGGTTTTCCTTCAGAAAGCAGAATAATTTACAGTAATGTAATATATCAAATAAAACTATTATAACAGTCAATTCAGAGTGAAGAATAAATGCAAGCTTTGTGGTTATGCTGCTGTACCACAAGGGTAACTCTCAACCTGTTTAATCATTTCCATTCCCTGCACCATGGAAAATATGTGAGAGAGGGCAAGAGAGCCAGGAGAGGGCTGGTACGCGTGCACCAGCACCGGCTTTCCCTTCTCAATGCAGAATGGAAGTGAGCACCCTGCCTTGACTTCACTAAATTATTCTTTAGGATTGTTCACACACTTAAAACAAAACACTTGCTTAAGCGTGGCTAAACCAAAGCCCGAGGTCCCCCTAGTACCAACCCTTCCCTGTTCTGCTGGTGGAAAATTTGTATTTCTGATTTAGCAAAGCACTTCAGCACAGATTCATGTAAGTCCTCAAAAATCAGTATAAATATTCACACGCTTACAGTCAAGTACAGGCACAATGGCTTTGGTGGAACTAGATCTACATATAACAAGGGAGCTTCTTGCTGCTCTGCTAATCCTGGTTGATCGTATGTGAATCCCCCCGTGCTGAAAGTGTGCCCAAGACACAGAGCAGGAGGGGGATTTGCAGAGGTTTGGGTTTCTGAGGATATTTTAATGAAGCAAAGGTACAAAGTGCTCTCTGCCGGCACAGGCTGAAGGAGTTTACACCAGCCAGAGATTTTGAGAAACAACCCATAAAAATTACATTACCTGACAATGGCACAGGCTGCACATTTCTGGCAGAAAGCAAGTTTCACTTGACCTTGGAGGAAAAAATTCCCCAAAAATTAGAACCAAGGGCTCATCTGTGTATGTGTTTCCACCATCTTTATCTGTGAGCTCTCCACAATCCTTCTCCCATATAGTGTTGAAAAAAAGATGTTATGACTTCACAGTCAGTCACAAAATTAAGATAAACCTTTTGCAGCAGTCTTCATTAGGGATGTTCAGACCATGATTTAAAAGGATCCCAATACCTCCCCAAGATCATTATGAGCTTTTGCAAAAAAAAAAAAAAAAAAAAAAAAAAAAATTGCATTAATACAGGTGCTAGAATGCTGGTCAGTATTTCAAATTGCCCCAGTCTGTTAAACATATTAACCCACCTTTGAAAATAAAATACCTGCCTAGAGCAATTCTCAATGCATTTCCCATTAAAAAAAAAAAAAAATCCTAGTTCAGCTACTTGAAAATTGGTTGCATACCTGATGAGGTATTTCTACAGTATGCCAGGCTTAACCCCAAATGTCCCCAGATATTCCTCTCCACTCCTTTACAATGCCTGAACACAGGTTTATTATGGAAATGTTTGATCACAGCTTTACAAAAGACATCACCATCATTTGGTTGTCTCAGGAGCTGATTGGAAAAACCCCTCACTGCAGGTTATCGCAAATGTTTACTGGTCAATATCTAATTTTGTTCTGTATCACACATAAAATATTATTATTTTTTAGTATCTGAGAGCAGTGCTAAGCTGTAGCATCCACCAGGTAAGGGCCAGTCCTCCCAGCCCAGCTCTCAGCCTCACTGCAGGCTTTTTCTACCACTCCCGTAGTGCAAAAGGTCTATAAATACCACCCATAAAACCTCTCATATGTTTTCCTAGTACAAGTCTTAGGGATTTCACTGCTGGAGTAGTAACCTTCCTCCTCCAGAGGGTTATCTTTATAGAAAGAAAAAAAAAAATATATGTACAGATAAAAAACCTCAGTGCTACAGCAATCACTGCTTGTGAAATCACTCAGAAACTACTGAGAGCTACGTCAAAACCCAGCACAGAGCACAGCGGAGGTGCAGAGCCAGGTTTCCTTCTCCTGTGGAAGATATTGTCCCCCAGAGGAGGGGGTTCCCATCAGGAATCAGCAGTGACCCCATGCACAAAGCAGTTACGACATGGGGTCCATTGGTAAATAAGTCCTGAATAAAAATTCTCATAATAATTAAGGAAAAGGAAGAATTCTGGGAGAATGTTCATGGTGGGAACAGCCACATATATGTGCAGAAAAATGGGATTTTTTTGTTTAAAAATCTGTGTTTTAACACCATCTCAGTAATGAGGGGTGTTCAGTTTAAAAATTCTGATATCAGATGCTGGACTAATTAACAGTGTGTTGTGAAAAATCACAGTCTCTACTCCACTTTTCCCTCTGACTTTAGAAGGACAAATGTGATTAGCAGAGAACACATCCACCTGCATAAGAACATCTTCTAATTATTCATGTGGCTATAAATGACCTCTGGCAGCTCATAACATAATGAAAACTGGAGATGAACAGTACATGCCATTGGGAAAATAGTGCAAATCCTTCCCCATTTCCCTTGAAAATGAAATTTTTGGCCTTACTATGGCAAAGAAATAAAATTGAACACACAGTTTTACTGAGGTTTAAGATCCTCTCTTCTCTTGGCCATGTGCTTCCAGCACCCCTCCTGTGCCAATACCTATAACCATGTGGCTGAGAAATTATTTTTTTTCTTATCCTTTTTTTTTAATATATACAGCCATGTCAATTCCTGATCCAGCTCACTATAAGGTCACTCAGAAGTAGGACTGCTGGCTTATGTGAGAGATGCATAGGTATTTTGCAGACAGAAGATATTCCTATTACATGAAGACCCATTCAATCTCTCATGTTGTGTTTGTAACTATTAACTGCAGCGCAAACACCACAGGATGCAATAAAACAAATTGTTTCTGTCTGAAAATGGGAGAGGCAAACTTGGTCAATAACATTAAAATCTCTGCATTTCACTCAGAAACAAGCTTTATAGCTTAGTCATAAATACCTAAAAATCTTGTTTTCTAATAGAAATGTGATATGAGTTATTATATTTAATTTTTTTTTATTTTATATTTTATATAGAAATAGAAAATCCAGTGTGCCCCCATGACCAACCTACGACTGGAAGACGCAATGTTAGTTTTCTGGTAGTTTATCTACTGGAACCAAGATCGATCTAGCCCCAGCTGAGAGTTAACTCAGTCATAGTGTTTATTACTGAACCCACATCATACTAGTACTGCCATTAAATTATGGTATACAGTTTTGAGGCAGAAATGCTAAATATTTATTTCATGTTTTATGTGGTTACTTCACAATTTGCTTTGTCCAATAAGCAGATTAATTTGCAGATGGAAATATTTAATTTTTTTCCCATTATCTCTGTTTTCATAGAAGAATATCCTTATTGTCCTCTTCTATTTCACAATAATTATGCTATACTGCAATAGCTTTAACAATTCATTAGCCATTTAGGAAAAAAAATGCCAAAAATGTATGCAGTTATTAAAGTAACATTAAGTGCTTTAATAAACATTTTTGGTCGGGGCACACACATTATAAATAAATTCAAATGCCACATTAACCCTAAATTAAAAAGTAGAAAAATTGAAGTCAGCAAGAAAATTAGCTGTCTCAACAAACTTTTGTATTGCAGCTTTTAAATTCCCTGAGAAGATTTTACTGGAAGTGATACTTAACCTTTATATGTCACGCTCTTGGAATGGCAAGGTCTACACTTCTATGGCCAGGGCAATTATCTGGAATTAAGCAATAAATGCGCAAGGCTTGTTCAGTGCAGGTATAAATTCCCTAGTTTTGTGCTATACCGCCAGAAATACACGAAGAGTTAAAAAACAGAATCACTTTCCAGTAACATTTTAATGAAACACACCTTTACATAACTTCATTTAATATCTTTCATTTAGATAAGCTTTTACAGCAGCTTTAAAGAATAAATCTGCTTGGCTACCTTAATTTGAAATAGAAAACATCTTGCCCTAGAGCCTTACAGTGGTGTCTTAACTATCTGCCATGTATATTTCTTCTGGACAATGACCATATAAAAGATTAACATGTTGAATGTGTTCATTGTAAAACATGAAATTTATTGGAGCAGTTCATTTTTTCAAAATTTACTATAAAAGATTACAATCACCTACCCTGCAGCAACCATGGTAATATATCTGCAGCATAGCTTACTCACACAGTTCTTTTACTTTTGGTATCAAAAAAATACATGAAGTATATCTAACTGAGACACATGCTGAGATTTTTTTTCCAGATGCATTACAAATATTTATTTTTTTTTCTCAGAAGTAAAATATTCAACTGAAGACAGTTACTAGACAAAAGACATTAATTACAAATATATGAAAGAGTGGCTGTATGCACTAGCCTGGCTTTACCAAGGTATAATAGAAAAGAACGAAATGTGTAGGAGCAACGTGAGATAGTGTTCTCCCTGATTTTCACTGTATGCCTGGGCCACTTCCATCACAGTTCACTTTACAACACAAGTTTTAGGCTGCACAGAAAGGCTATTATGTGCTCCCTGAGCCCCTAAAAAAAATCAGAGAAGTTTTAGTGTTTAGGGAGAAAAAGCAATGCAAGAAAAATAAACTACAGATGATTTTACAAAATGCAGCATGGCATTTACTACCATCTGATGTGCCTTTTAAGCATGCTTATTCACTTATCCCTCCAATATGTGTTTCCCAAAGTGAGTCTTGCAAATAATAGTGAAATAAAAGATCACAGAAACCACGTTCTTTCCTTACTGACTCATGAGACCAATCACTTTTTTAATAACTTTTTATGCATAACCACTTTTTTTTTTTTTTAACCAATGCATTTCTTTACAGAATTGCAGGACCAGATGCATCCTGACGTACTAATATCCCATTCTTTGGGGTTCACCTGAGTGATGCTTTCCAGCCCAAAGACACCAAGCTAAATCACCAAAGGGTTTGAGAGGAGACCCTCAGAGAAGCACAAAGAATTATTTGCTAGTAAATGACAAATGTCTCCAACAAGGAGGCTGAGGATATCCTTCTTGATAGAAAGGGAGAAATAAGAGAAGCAAAGCCCTGGGCAGGTCCAGCCTCCAAGAAATACCATCAGCTGTGGACAGAAAGCAGAGAAGCAATGTAAAACCATGACATGGAGGACAACTCATGGCTGCAGCTCACTGCTGGGAATCTCTTGGTCACGTTCAGAGCAAATTCTTCAGCTTTCTAAATTCACAGGGCCAATGCAATGGATGAGTCTCACCAAAAATGTGCTGACTTGCAGGAGCCAAGATTAAAATATTCAAAATACTCAATGCTACTTCTGCATGTAAGTCCTCTGCTGTTTCAGGCATTGTTTTCTGTGTTTTGCATTGTTATCTGTGTGTGAAATAAGTGCAAGTTGTCTGTCACTGAGAAATCAGAATTTAATCACTCAAAACAGTCAGACTCCAAAGAGCCAAGCATCTGGGCAAGGGATAACACAGCTTGCTGGATGGAGCCACTAGCCATGTTTCCCTGCCCTCCAACTTACTGGCAAAAGGGAGCTCCCTTGGCTTAACATTAACCAAAAAAAAAAAAAAAAAAAAGAAGAAAAAATATTTCATTTGTCCTCAAGTATTTTCAAATGTTTTAGGATTCATCCTTTAAAATTTGTTAAATAAAGCTGGTAGGTTGTAAAACTTGGCTTTTCTATATTAAAATAAAACCCTTTGCTGACATTACATATATTTTGTTGCGAGGATCCAAACTATATATGCATATTTTACATCTAGTACCTTTGTGTAGATGCATTACGATCATCCCGCAGAATCAGGTTTTGAATGACCTTAAGAGAGCCTGTGTTTGTTAATTGGATTCTCCAGAGCCCAGCAGCTCCTGGTTTTCCTCTGAGTCAGAATCTCGTCAGCAAAGTAATATTCAAAAGATGCTGCCAGATCCTGCACTTTCCGTTGCCTCTCTGGTTTCTACAGGGAGAAGTAATTCATACTTGAAGATACGCAGGTCATTCACAACCAGAGAGATGTACATATTGAGATGCAGACTTCCCAGCAGACACTTTTCAAGGCAGATAATTGAAAAAGGAAGGGCTAACATATACACAACGGCTTTAATACAAGTCCTGTAACTCTCCTCCCACCTCCGCTTCTCGCTGCTTCAGATGGTGAACCTGTGAGACTGCTCTCCTTAGTGGAAACTTTTCTGTAGAGTTTCAAAAGCAGCCATTGAACATGTCTAATAACCATACTCCTCTCAGTGTCTTTGAATCCTTCCAACAAGTTGCTTCGCCCAGATCTCAATAGAGATAAAAAGGATTCAACTGAAAATCTGTGATGTCTCACGCCTCCTCTTTCCTGTCACCCTCTCTGACCATGGACTTTGAAAATGAAGCCAATGCTGTAGCACAGGGGTGATTCTGTGACAGAAACATGGTCCTTTACTTCCAAAAGAAGGAAATGGAGGCACTTCCTTTAGCATGGTTTAAGATCTATCACAAGAGCTAAAAAAGGAGTCAGTTTCTCAGGTTTGCCTTTATTTGTCTCTAGCCAAATGAATTTGACAGTAATTTTTCTTTACCTTTGTGAGACTAAAGAAACAAACACGTAGTATCCATACATTTAAACAGAGCCTTATATATACTGTAACTAATACATCAACAGGAAATAGCTATACTGCTACAACAGCTATATAGCTGTTCAAGAAAACAGTGGTAAAAAAAACCAGGGTGAAAACCCTGACAATTTTATTTTATTTAATGTTCTTTCTAGAGCTGAACCCGAGCATCGCAGAGGAGCTGTAGATCTCAGCATCACTGCGGGTCAAAGCACATTGCTGCCTCCTTCCCAAGACTGAGCACATCCCAAACATAAGTAATACAAATGCAGAAAGCTGAAAAAATCAGCCATAAGAGAACTTCTAAGGAAGTATTATTACCACCACTTGCAATGTCGGAATTCAGAACAATTCTCAGATGTGAATTTTTTTCCCTCTTAATCTCAATAAGCTCTGAAACATTAATTTCTTTTCTAACGTAGGTTGCACTTCAAATCACAAAATAAACTCATGACTGTGCTTAGAAGAGTCTTCATAAAAGTATAAAACCCATTTCTGTGAAGGGCGACAGAAAGGACTGTTGATAGATCGAGCAGAACCAGCACTGGCTTTTTGCTATGCCCATGACCAGAAGGGATGGTCACAACCCGTGCAAGCGCTCTGGCCACTGCCACTGCCTCCACAGCAACACTTAAGTGAGCTATGGTAGGACAGATATGCAAAAGAACAAAAATAAAGCAGACAGTCACACACTTGGCATGTCTCAGTTCTGAAGTGCTTAACTTCACAATTAAAATACTGTTTAGCCGAGAGTTATTTTCTATGTAATAGATGCTTTATGAATATATATGGAGCTGCTGTGCTAAAATCAATGCAAACATCTGAAAAACACTTTAATTTTTTTTTAATTATATGAAGCCAGTGGATCTGCTGATTTCTATGTATAAACCTACTAATTTCAAATTAACATCCCCCCTCGGTTATTTTTAATTTATTTGTTCTGCTTTTGTCAGGCTCATTGATTTCAAGTTGCGAAGCCACTCTTTGGCACGTGCCTATGGTGTGATGTACAGAGTCTGTGTGTTTGAGAACATTAACATCAATAAGGATTTGAATTTTTCTTGCACATATCCAAGGCAATAGAACTGGAACTATTCTTCAGCAACTTGAGAACTAATTTTTACTTCTGTGGTGAGTATCTATTTCTCTTTCAAGACGAGATTTCATGTGGAATACCTCCCAGTGTAACAGTTTTTATAGGAATTTCCCATTGATAATACTTATAAATTTCAAGGACATCTTAAAATTGGCAGCACGAGGCCACCAGTGTTACATCACTTAAACCTTCTTTGACAGCACAGCATTTCCCCCCAGTATTACTGACAGATGGCTCAAGAGCAAGTCACCTGTTACCTTCAGTGGTCTGCAGCTGACACTTATTTTATATGCTAGGACATTACTCCACAATAATTTAAAGTGATTTTTCTCTTCAATAGCTTCGAGACAGATAAAGCCATTTGTAACACAAGCCAGACAATTTTTACACTGCGGTGGCACATCACACATCCCACATTTTTCCCTTCTGCAAGGATTTCACTCACAGCAGGAACAAGACACCTATTTAATATCATCCAGGGTAAAACTCACAAATTTCTTGTGTTCAATTTACCAAGAAATGCAATGAGGTTCTTAAACATTTCAAGTAGAGGCACCCCACGTGGCTCTACATCTTGCTGAACAGTTTGCCAATTCAGAAGGATGTCAGGAAGAAGCAACACTTAACTAGCTGTGCTATGCAATGATTTTATGAAAGATTAAGTTTTGCCCAATTGCAAGAAGAAAAAAAATAGGCTTCGGAAATTTGCTTGACATAAGGGAATGAATAGTGGAGGTTCATTAATCAAAGTCTATAAGGACTTTATTAATAACCTTTCCTGCTAGTTATAAAGGAAAACAATGATATTTTAAAACATTTAGGGTACCTGCAGGAATTGCCTCTGTTAGAAACTACGTTCATACTTAAACTCCACTAATAAGATGAAAATTGCTGATATCAGGAATTGCCTCTGTTAGAAACTACGTTCCTACTTAAACTCCACTAGTAAGATGAAAATTGCTGATACCAGTCTAAGGAAAATATAAAAGAGTAATTTGGGCAAAGATGTGCTCGCAAGAATGCATAGTTAATGAAAGCATCTGAGAGTAGTTATTTGGAGCTTTCCCTGGGCTATATCTATTGACACAAGAGCATGTCAACATACCAGACCACGTTAAAAAGTTGTAAAAGTGAAAAAAAGAAAAGAGCTGATGTTTATCTCCTTTGCTGTCTACAATGACTTGACATGATGACTGTTTGGATTTCAGTATATGGGGTGCAAACCAATTCTTTAGATTTTGGATAGCAAACCTGTTAATTTTTGTTAGTGAATGAAATGCAGACAGTTAAGCTTGGATTTCAGTATATGGGGTGCAAACCAATTCTTTAGATTTTGGATAGCAAACCTGTTAATTTTTGTAAGTAGTGAATGAAATGCAGGCAGTTAAGCCTATCTCATCTAAACTAATCTTGAGAGTGAACCCAGTATTTTGAGGATAACGTCAGGTTTTGTGCTTAAAGAATAATTCTAGTATAATTCCTAATGTACCAAAATGTTACTTGGAAACGATTTGAAAGGGGTCATTCACAGCTATAAAAGGGTTCAGGGAGAAAAAAATTCCAGAAACAAATACACAACATTGATAATTAGGTTATTGAAGAATGGAATTAACCAAAGTTTCCACACTGGATGCCTTATCCTGAACTTCGAGGCTGAGAATCTAAAAATATTTTTACATTAAATAAATAAATATATAAATGAACACAGACTTTTTATGAATGTCGAACAGAATAGAAAATGCACACTTTTCCAGTTTACCTAACCCTTATTTTTCAGATGGACACTCCAATTCCTTTTAAATTTTACTTTAATCTTGCAGAGAAAGAGGAAGATTTATTCTGCACAGCATTTAGGCAGGACCTCCACAAAGCATATTGCTTAAAAATTAACAACATGCTCTATTTCAGTACTTTTGTTTTGGGGAATTTTTGTTGTTACTGTTAACAAAATTTTTTTTTTTTTTTTTGAAAGACCTCGATGTTGAACCATTACATTATCTTCACGGTGCTGTAACGCACCTCTACAACAGCATGCAGTAAAAGCAATCAGGCCATATTTTCCACTCATGCTTATGTAAATGGAAAATAAATCATCTGAAGCCAGCGGGCGTGACCCAGGGAGAACAGGTCCCCAGCTGGTATGTAGGGGCTTAGTCAGGAAATATTTGTTGGATTCTGTGGTTTATGTTAAATGCAAGAAAGGAGTGGATTTATCTTTGCTCTTGGTTTATAGAACACGCCTGGAATTTGGGCTTTTGTAACTCACGTTAGGACTTTGTTCGTCCCTAAATATATACAGTGTGTTAATTACTGTAAGCAGAAGGAGTTGTGATCCCATTCAAACTCCGACTCAGACCCAGATGCTCACCAACATCCTATTGCTGCCTGAACATCCTCTTCTTTACTCTTATCACACACAATAGAGGCAATTTACTGACAAACCACAGAGCCAGGGAGAGAAAAAATGTATCCCCCACCTTACCATTTCTTTAGATTAATTTCTCCAGCATTTAAGCTAAAATTCCCAACCCTGAGCAGTTTCAAATACCTGCTCCTTTTTTCCGCTGCATTTGTCCCACTGCCTGTCTCAGAGCTGCCCAGTGAATCAGCAGGGCTCCAAGAAAAGCTGCAAGACATCGTGCCACAGGGTTGAAGACCAGCATCAAAAAACATTTTACATTTCTTGATGTCTTATTCATCTATTTGTAAAATATGCTGATCACAGTCTGTCTGATATAACCTGGCTCATCTTGCAGTTATTCTGAACACATGATTTTATATGTCTGAAAAGAGACAAATAAGACTGTCTGGGCTGGATAAGGGAAGAGTTTATAGCGTGTCCCCACACGGTGACAGATGAATATACATCCATCCTTGTACAGACTGAGTGGATGAAAACAACAAAATCAAATTTCATTTCTTCTCTATTGAATAAGACAGCATACTGTATTCTCCAAGTAATCAGTATTATCTACTCAGGCACCGATATTTCTGATCTCCTAAGCTCTGTCAGCTTGGCCTTTGGAAGATGTTTCTCTGTGATTAGAGAGTGGATATAATGTGGTCAAATGAAGGGTTGTATCAGTTCACATGCACAACTGCTGTTGTGTAGGCATTGATACTGGGAAAACCAGATCCCTTCTGGTCTGCATCCCAAAATCTGGGGAGAAGGCAGTGGTCTGTTAAATAAAGTAATATCAGATTAAAGGAAACAGGATCTGCTTTCCCAGCTCTAAATTTACTAAATTTTTTCTAAAATTACTCATCACAAAAAGACACGCAACATCAAATCCCACACGTAGAGGAAAAGATTCTCCCCAGAACCTTTGAACCACTGGTTAATAGAGTTATAGACTGAATTAAACCAAGGCATGATTTTTTTACCTTAGTACAGAACCTTCTGAGGAATAAAACACAATAGTTGTTTCAAAAATGTATCTTCCAGAACGAATATTTCCTTTTAATGAAGCAGATGCATTAAGGCACCAAGGCCTGATTCAATCTAAGCATTTAAATTACTTAATGGAATGTAAACCAGAAGCAAAACATTAAACTGATGGCTATCAGCAGTCCTGAGCTACCACGGGCTTAATCAGGTACTTTCTGGACAATAATCATCAGTTAAACCCAACTTCCAGAGCTCCACACCTGCTTTATGAACAGACACTAGTACATGGAGGAGGTTTATTATTAAAGAGTTACATTTTCCACTAAAAAAAAAAAAATGATAACTTTAATACCTTTCTTTCCATGATTAATCCTAATTTTAAACAGACATAGCAGCAGCAAACAATAGTGAGAGTTCAGATCTTCTTGAGTCCTGGAATCAGGAATCGTTCAAGCAAGTAAACTCAAAACAGCTGCAGTAATTGGCTGAAATTGCCACTTTTAATGACACAAATTATACCAGAGTGATGTTTAATGAAAGCTACAATTCCCAGCTACTATATGCAAAATTTAAAACGTTCTCCTAAATTGTGTTGACCTCTCTTGTTTAATACCCTGCTAATCTTTGAAAATTGGAAACAAATGCTTCAATTAAGAGACAATTAATTGACAATTAATTCAACAATAAGCAGATGGCCAGAAAGAGCATCCTGCTATTAAATGAATCAAATGTGAGATGGAGCATTTGACCTTTCTTATGCAAAACCCCACCCTGAAAAAACACTTTTCTTTAAAAAAAAAAAAAAGAAAATGTGTGGATTTTTTCGTGTCATACTGTGCAGAGCTATAACTTTGACAGATGAAAGTAAAAAGCTTATTTACATCAGTATTTTGGTCTAGGGGATAGGAATTGTGAATTAGGAGAGGAATAAAGAGAAATAGCATGCACAAGTGCAAGAGGATTTACAATAGCTCGTGCACCCCAAGGCCTAATAGAAGAAAATAAAGCCGCTATTATCATCAAAACTGCAGATGATCCCATAAAAGGCTTGTCTACACAGGGAGGTCAGCGCAGAACAAGCTCTGTTATGAATTTAAAGTGCAGTTGCAACTTTGCCTAGCTCCCCGTGCTGTTTTTTCCGTGGTTACGGAGGATGAGGTGCATTAAGAGGCTGGAGGTAGAAGTGCCCGCTCTGATCCCCGTGCATTAACCAGAACTGGGGTACCCCACGGAAAGCACGAAGCAAAGATCAAGCAGGTACCTTCTGCTGGGTGTAGCTGGGGAGAAAACGGATTTGCATCGTGTCACCCCCTTCTCAGCTGTTCTGCAGGTGGGAAAGGGGCAGTTCAGCACCCTGGGAGGAAAAAAGACTTTACATTCATCTTTCTACTCCTTCCCCAATAACATCTCCATGTAGACTAGCCTAAGGGTTTATTATTCTTATATCTTAGTACTTTGCTGGGGGTACTAAGAGAAGCCTTGAATGCCATGGCAAAGCTCCCTCAGCCAAGCTAGGACCTCACTCTATGTATCTCAAAAGATCAAAGCCAGATTCTCAGGGATGTTGGGGATATTTTCAGATAATTTCAGAAAATGGTCCTTCTTCAGCTCTTTGCTTCTTTGAGAAGATAGGTAAAATTCTAATTTTCCTCAGAAAACCATCATATGTGTAAATGTAAATTGATGCTGAATTTGTAGTGCAGAACAGATAAGACACTCATCCCATGCAAAAAGAATTAACTTTATGAGACACTAAGCAATTAATTATAAAAAAAATAATTATTTTGTCACAAATAAATTACAAAAGATAAATCAATGAAAAAAGATGGACTTGACCAAGGTGAGAGTTCCTGGCAAAGAACCTGACCTACAAATAGACCAATGTTGCTGTTCTCTGAATTTTTATTTAATCTATATGAAAAAAATAAGATGACTAATGATTGAGACATATAAATAAAACATTTCCTTCACACAGCACTGCAGGAGCTCTTACTACATCTCCTTTGTTAGTGTATTTTATACAGGCTGGCTATGACTGTCTTGGTAATTCATACTGCGTAAACCTTGACACCTTGTGTGGCAGAAGCAGCAAGCCTGGTTTTCTAGGGCTTTGGCATAGGCAAAGCAAGCAGGGGAACCGTTGCTTGTACCTGGAGCTGAGAATTGTTAATATTCATCAGATACTCCTGCCCTTTGTTTCAATGTACGTCTCTTAATCCCACCATGAGAACAATTTAATCCAAAAGCTGGCCCAGCAAGACCTTTAAGCAAACTCATGAATACTTTCCTCATAATACTCATCTTTCCTATGTCAACATAATAGTGATGGTTTTCCTTTAATATTAATAATACATTCATACTTGAAAAATATTTTCTTAAGGTTTCCAAAAGTTAAACAACAAAATAAATGCTGCTGTATAAAATCAGAAGTATTCTGTGACTTGTGCTTGGACACAATGGTGCCTCCTGGAAAGAACCTCCTGAACTTGTGAGACTCCAGATAAAGTTTTGCATGGTTTATACAAGAAATATGTAGACAGAAATAATTAAGCTGAGTTTCTCCAGGTAGTTCCTGGAAAGTGGAAGACATCAATGGAAGTGGAAATACATTTGAACAATGTCAGGGCAAATACAGCATCATAGAATGGTTTGGGTTGGAAGGGACCTTAAAGATTGTCTGGTTCCACCCCCCTGCTATGGGCAGGGACACCTTCCACTAGACCAGGTTGCTCTATATCTGTCAGAAATATGGAAACTCTAAGTGCATAATTACACAAGTATAACATAGGACAGGTCAGACAGAAACTTTATTAACTACAATCATAGTGAGATAACATTCAGACACCATCTCCCCCTCTGCTGCCCTGGTCTCTCCCAGGTAATTACAGGGATCCAGCCTATATACTGTTCTGGGGCGGGGGGGGGGGAAGAGAAGAGGAAAAGCAAAAATTTAAAAATTTCTTTGTTAACAAAGCCAGATTGCTAACTGCCACAATTCTAAGAAGGAACCAGACAGTAAATAACATGAAAATACAGAGAGGTGGCTCTTGCTGGAGCCTACAGGAGTGGCACGGTCAGTATTGTCTTAGCTCAGAATAGGAGAGTTGGAAAGAAAGACAGCTTTTAGTTGCAAGGAGTGTTCTCTTAGTTAGGATAAACTTCTTAGACAGACCTCTCAGATGTTGATGACCTTTTCCACCACACATCTTTGGTTCCTGTTGAGGTTCCTCCTGCTCAAGCTTAGGACTTGAGACTGTGAAATAATAATGACCAATTATAAATAAATTTATGATGTTTATAGCCATAGAGGAATAATTTTTTTTCTCTTGTAAAGACTTGTTTATACTTGAACAGTGAAGATTTGCTCACCCAAGCCATTATCTCTGTTGTTCTTGTTTTCAAGAAGAGAGGTCTTGTTAGTGGTTACTGGATTCTCTTGCCTTTTGCCAGCTCTGGCCATAAATGTTCAGTCAAATTTCCTGTGGTAGTGAACTCTACAACATTCTTTCCAGTTTCATTCTTTAATTAAACCTTAAGAGTCCCCCAGCAGTTTTGTGCCTGTCTCTTCACTTGGAATATCTTGCATAAAAATGTGCTGAGTTTGTTTTCACAGCCCACTGGAATTTTAAAATACTTTAATTGTTCTCCAATATGAAAAATGTAAAAGGAAAAACATTTTTTGAAAAGTCAATTTTTTATTAATATTTTGACATAATTTATTTTTAAACTTCAAATAAAGGAAAAGGTATATTTTTACTTTTTTCAATTTCAGTTTTCTATTTTGAAATGCCTTTTCAAACTTGAAGTTGTAACAAAGGAGTCTAAAAAGCAAAAAACAAACAACAATAAAAAAGCCAAAAAACACCTCCCAACAAATATCTCAAAAGTATGACAGTAAAACCTTTAGCTTAATATGAAGTTTTCTTGCAAAAATTGCTGGTTTTAATTTTAATCCCCATAAGAGATTAGAAAAAAGTATAGATCAGCAAGAAAGAACAACTTCCACTCTTAGTCAGGCCGTATAACGTGAATTTCAGGTAAACATTGCTTTAAAAAAAAAAAAATCCAATTTTCTGAAGTTCATGAAAATAACTTTTTTTCTGACTGCTATTATTTTGTCTCATCTTGCTAAGATGTCCTTTGATTTTCTGAAAATTATACGTCAATGGTTTCATTCCTGTAGTAATCAAGACAATTAGAAAAAAAGTGGCTTTTTTTAGTTCCAAGATGGAATTTTTAAATGTCTAGCAAGGCAGCTATAATAGCCACTAATATAATTTATATTTGTAAGTTGTCATTATTATATTAGTATAATACAGTGTTAGAATAATCCAGGGATATTCCAAATGACCAGAAGAGATCTGGTCAAAAACATCTTGTCAATATTTTAAGAGTACACAAGATCATCTGTGTAATTATAATCCTTAGCGTTTGGTTCCAGGCTCAATCTACCCATCTAATGACACCAAAATTGAGGGTTTAACTAATGCAATACACCATCACTCTATAACAACCATTACCGTGAAAAATTGATGAGTGCTTCTCAACACTATATTGAGGTCAAATAGTTCAATATGTTAAATTTTTAAAATGACAAATTTGAGTATGGTTGATTTCCATTGTCAGTGAAGGTTATTTGAAATAATAAAATACATAAATAAGGGTGTGTTTCCTATTCCACCATTAGCAATACCTTATTTCACTACAGCTATTTGAAGAATTCATATAAAGCTGGTACAGTCCAGGGTTTCGACACGGGACCAGATATCTAAAGGCACTCATGCTCAGTGATGGGTTGTGTTTGGTTTTGCAAACTAACAAAAAGAAAGAACTTAGTAGGCTTTTTGCCCTCATTTTCCTTTGTTGCTACTGGAACACAGGCTTAACTGAGTTTCTTTTGTAGCCTTTCATCAAGTCTTGGCAGCTTATCGCTGGCTCCAAGACAAGATACGGGTTAGCAGAGTATTAGCTCTGTGTCATCTTCACTTGAGACCAAAAAACCATTCAGTCAGCTAATGAAAGATGCAGTAGACCTGGCAGTTTATTATAAATCCTGTGCGCTCATAAATGGTCCCAACAAGCAGGTACACTTCTCCAGCTCTCTGATCCACAGTCAGGCATTTCAGGGATGCGTGGAGGATAATGTTCCCTTTAGATCCAACTCTGTTCTTTGCTAATCTCCTGTCAGCCAAATTCTCCTTGCTCTTCTCCACTTTGCACCACGTTTCATTTTAGAAATCCTTAATTAGACACCGAGGTAGGTCACAAAAGCATGACATCACTGATGAGTCAGCATTTCAGCTAACAATTGCCAAAGTTTTTGATTTTTTTTTTTTTTTCCAAGAAGTGTCTGGCTGTGCAAGCTCACTTTCTGGGTCTTTGAAATGCAAATGTGTAAGTCCAGTAGACAAACTCAATCTGAATTACTCAGAAATGTCAGAACAAGAAAGGCTTTGCGAGTGCAATGCTCCATTTAACAAAACTTTCTAAAAAGATCATGGTGGAAGGCATGGGGTTTGTCACTTGAAAGTCTTTAAAAAGTGGTCTGCCTAATCACAGCTACCAGACCTTCCCGAGCAAGGTTTTGAACACACAGGTACGAAAGCATCCTTAGTTAATGTACACTGCTTGCATCCACTTCACCAAAGACCCTCTTACTGGTTCTACATGTAGTGTGGTGTAAGTGTGGTGGTGCAAAGGGTGACGAGCTCAACAAGTTAAGGGGCAAATCCTCAAGAACAGTTTCATTCAGCCACAATTTCTGCAATTCACACTATGTTTCAATGGTTCACATGAAAAGAGACCTTGGTCCCCATTAAGTCCCACTTCTTTGAGGAGAGGTGAGCAAATGTACAAAAATCCCTTTGACTAGATGCTTCTCTGACAGACTGCTTCCTCCCAGGCAGTAATTAGTAGGAGTTAATTCAACATAAGAATTTGCTCCTAAAAGATTTTTTTGAAGCGTGGGCCTTCAAAGCCAGAAATATCCTACACAGTCATTAGCTGTGATTCACCAGATGTAAATGTTATACAAAAATATCGATGTGGACACTCGTTCCCAGACACATGACATCTGCTCTCCTCCTCTTACAGAGTGTTTAACTACACCAGTGGAATATCCTTATTTGCCATATTGTTGCCTCGTTCCCTTGCAGATATCCCGGCCACCTCCCTTCTCCCAGCTGCTCCTGCTCCTTCTCCCTCTCCAACTCTCACACTCAGCACCGTGCCCTAAGCCTTCATACAAGTTGCCAGCTACAAAACACATCACAAGACT
>NW_010112393.1:18504-50491 GCF_000699245.1 Pterocles gutturalis | reverse complement strand
GGTCAACAGAATAAAGGGTCAGAAAAGATGCAGTAGCAAGTAATAAACTTATAATTTACTCACATTTTACAAAGCAAAGAGTGTTTTGCCTTTCCAACATTCCTTCTGTATTTCCATGTGGATTCACTCAAGAGCTCTCCGTAAGAGCCAGCTGAAGGAGAATGGATGTAAATCATAAGCCCGGCAGTGACTCCTTGCAGAGCTGGGTTAGTGCTGCCCACCAGACTCTCCTACCCTGCATCCCACGGATCAGTAAAGGCTGCTGTGTACTACCTCATTTCCCCCCTAATTATACCCACCTGGGATCACTAAACACAAGAGTTTCCTGCTAACGCAGCCAGGAACCCATTTTCAGATGAAGAGAGCAACTCCCTGCTTTATGCTGGGGTGAAGCCTTCGGTCAGCATTTTGCTTCTACAATACACAGATGAGCTCAGCAAAGGTCTTTAAGAAAACAGACCTTCTTAGACCTCATTTCAGCCACCAGTGAGCAGTTTGTGTCATCATTCTTTCCAACCAGTCAATGCCTGTGAGCTCAGCCATTTCCCCTCACCCAGTAAGTTAATTCAGATCAGTACTGTCAAGAATATAAATAACTTCTTTATTTCACCCCATCACCATTCCTCCTCCTCCAATGGATTCAGAGACCAGCCATCCTGCTGGAATAGCAGGCAGAGATTCATCCCCTTGTTTGAGCCTGCACACCTGTGCACCATCTCACTTGCATGATGATTGCTGCACTCATGGTCCAATCGCTGCATCATCCGTGTTATTTGGCAATTTATAAACATAGCTGTGAAAGTACTGTATGTATGCTATATGGCTGCCGGTTTACCCCCCAGCTTCTGTTTGGCATCTCCCATATATTTGAAGAAAAAAAACCCAAAACACAAGAAACCAAAACAAATTATAGGAACAACAAAAGACTGTACCATGAGATACCTGCTCAGAATAGAGTGATTAATTCAAATTAGCACAGGGACTTTAGTGGGCTGCAGGGACACAATGATTAACGTGAAAAATACTTCATGCTAGAATAACAAAGTAGATTTACTCAGTTCCATATATTACCACAATTAGAGGGAAAAAAAAAAATTAGACTGTGCAGCTCAGTTCCATATATTACCACAATTAGAGGAAAAAAAAAATTAGACTGTGCAATATTTCCATGGAGGCTAAACTAAAGATACATTTATATCAATCCTTAGTGTGCACATCTTTAGCCCAACACCTTGCCCCCAGCACTTCCCAGCTCTTCCCAGTAGGACCCCGGCCATGCCAAACCCCCCCATGCCTCATCCCTCACCTGCTTCATCCCTATGGACACCAGCCAGTCTCCCCTCCCTCCACCAAGTTTCACTTGGCTCAGTCACACCTTCTTAAAGGGATGTGAAAGGGAGAAAGTGCAGACAAGCAGGAGCTGCCCCGTGTGTGTTCTGGAAGAGCTTATTCCCCTGTGGGAAGTGCTGGAGTGTAAGAAAGAACTTTTATATCTGAGCAAGTGTAACGCCTTGGGATTGTGCCAGCAGTGCCAAAGAAGAATTCCACATCCCTAGTTAATCTGATTAGGAAAACTTTGTGCAGGCCAAAATTAGATTTTATTAACAAGGTTCATTGCTTACACAGCGTGCCTGTGCATAACACTGAAATGGGGTGAGGAATGTCCGCCTTCCATTGCTTGAACTGACAAACACCTGAAACAGTCGTCTGCATGCGTGCGTTTGCAGTTGTAACCTCCATGTGTTGTGCTGGAGTACCACGACCTGAGGTGTGAGGCTCCTTGGTATCCACAAAATGAGCAAATACTCCACCAAAACTACTACTTGCCCTGTATCTGGAAAGACCCTGATTTAAAGTACTATGTGCAACCAGGCTGTTTTGTTTTGTTGTTGTTGTTTGTTTGGGTTTTTTTAATTTTTTTTATCATGCATTTTTAATGAGTAGGGAAATGTCCTAACTAAAACCTAGAAGTTCATGTTAATAAGGATCACTCGGTAAACAAAAGCATTCAAATGCAGCGTTGTCCCCCCATTGCCAAAGACGATGCCTTTCATTGGCCTTAGCATAGTGGAGTCACTGAACTGATAAATAAATAATAACAGCAAACATAGAGACTGCTGTCGATGTGATGTGCCAAAAGAAACAACACACTATGTTTGCCAGGAACAAAAACAATACCTTGCATAATATGGCTTGCAAAATAAAATTTAACTATCCTCTGAAGTAATTAGCAAGTACATGAAACATGAAACAGAGAAAAAGGGACATCTCCTGTTTCTACATCTCAGCCTGTCAGGCACGGATGGGGAGTCTGAACCTGTTTGACAGTGACAAGGCAGCATCAGAAAGCGGAGCACCGCTCGGCTGGCAGGATTTCATAAAAACCACAGCTCTTTCAGAAGGGCAAATTAGCTGTTCTTGTTCATCTTTCTGCCCCTCCTCAAATATGCTGTCTGTGTCCAAATAGAGACACGGGGACGCAAGACAGCTGGGCTGTCAGGGATCCTGCTAACCCAGATCTGTCAAGGTGAACATGTGAAAGACTTCAATTTTCTGTAGGATGGTTGGAGGAGGAAAATGATGTGCTGTTCATTTTAAGCTGCTGCTGTCGGGGAGCCGGTAAGCTTTTGGCAATGCTCAGTGGTGTTTCAATATAGAACATACTCAACTTCTTATGCATGGCGTGAGGATGCAGCCCTTAGGTGCCCACATGGAGGGGCTGCCGCATGGGAAAAAAATCATGGCTTGGTGTGTTGTCTCAAGGGAAGAGTTGGTTCATGCTTTGCAGGTTTTCTTCGCCTGTGGCCCAGGCACCCACCCCGATAGCATCACACTCCTTGAACAAAAAAAGTTAGCAATCCCAGCAGCATTGGTTTGATTTTTCATCTCTCTGCAGCAGAAATTACTTTAAGGATGTGTACTATAGGTGCTAGCGTGGTTTGGGGTGAAATGTTAAAGTGGGGAATTATGTCTATTCCATCTGGGCATTTAAGAGCTGGTGGCATTTTGATTGTAAGCTGGAGTTCACCACGGTCATCCTGGCTTCTCCCAGACATATTCTTTCTAATCCTGACAACATTTACTGAGTGATATTTTTTTTTGCATGTCTTTCTAAGATTCACACACAGATAGAAGCACAGTGGTAGACGCACTACCATAGAAAAGATAAGAATTTTACTAAAATAAGAATTAGAGAACATCAAACGAGGAAAAGACTACACGGGTAAGTGGTATCCTGACAGCATGATCAGCACATACCTTTTCCAGACAAACCTAGTCAATACTGGGATGAGTTAAGAGAATACTTGGAGAAAGCAATAGGTGCTTTCAAAATGGATGGGCCATTAACAGCAGATAATTGAATCCTTGTGGTTAAGAAGTGTCACTGGATTCAATAGGAGCTGCACATACATCTGAAGCCAACACAGCTTTTTGACAGATACCAGATAAGGTAGTGGGGGAATGGCACAATTCTGAGCAACAAGAAAAGCGTTGGTTTACAATAAAAATTGGAAATACTAATTGAGGTACAAATATTTTTAGCATTATCAAACTTTTCTAAAAGTAATGAAAAACTTGGGTAGAAATAGGTGATTCACTGACTTTGGTGCTGCTTCATAAATAGACCCAGCCTCCCTTCCCTCTGAGGGCTGGTCTGGGGAAAAAGAAGGCGCTGGTCTCTCTCATCAGCGGTCTAAGATGTGGGAGTTGTAGTTATGGGGGTCTGCCATAAATTTTTCTTTACTGTCTACCACTTATGTTGAGGAATACATACATATTTATATAACTCGTAAAGAGTTTGGGTTCAAATTCAGTATCCTTTGGGTCACTTAATTTCGTTCCCATAAAAGGAGCAAGAAAAATATTCCTACAGCAAGATATTCCTGCTTGTTCAAGAGTTTTGACATCCTCCTGACCAATAAATGAGGTCTGTCAGGGGTTTTATATAGCTTAGTAATCTTCCACAAGGAAATGAGAGAATTCCCACGGTAACCTGACTAAAGCGGTTTCTGGAACACACACCTTGGGCACACCCTGGCAGGTAGATGAAGATCACCTTCCAGCTGGATTCAAAGCCAGCCAGTGTTACAGGTCCATTTTTGTTGCCTTGAGCTCATCTTACCGCATGTGAGTGAACTCCAGAGAAAGTCTCAATGGTGTCTAAAGGCAGTAGTTATCCATCTAGCTGTAATGAGCACAGAGCTTACACCACCTTCTCATTGATTTATAGGAAAACATTCAATCTGGTGGGTGTATGTTTGTGCCTGTAAGATTATAGCAGGCGAAAAATTCGAAAACAAGATTTCATGGACTTCCTTTATGTTGTAAGCCTTGACTTCCCTAATACGGAGGTCCCAGAGCTGAGCTGAACTGTTTCTCCTTGACTTTATGCCATCTGTTAACTCCTTGCTACATTGCTAAATGCACATTAGCAGCTTAGGTTTTGGTGTGGGATGTGGGTTTTTTTTTTTTTTCCTTTGGCTTCAGCTGTGACATATTTGATTATCTCCCAACTTAACTGAAAACAGCACTCCAAATATTCCCGTTGTCTCTGCTTTCGCTTTGGAATTAATTACGCCCCATTTTCATCTTTAATTTGGATTATGATTGTACATTTGTAAAAACGCTATTGCTGGGCATGCATGCAGCATATATTGCTAGCAACCGTTCTCAAAACATGCCTACTGAAGAAAATCCTATGCCAGAAGAAAAATTGCAAAGTTCGAAAGACTTGCATAAGACTTTCTCCTAATTAAAACTTTATTATTTGTATTAAACATTTGAAATACGAGGTGAATTTATGCAGTCTCATAATATTATTTTCCTGTAAATTTTGTCAATATGCTAATTTCTTTTTTATTTCCCAATATTCTCCAGTATTTCCACATTTCTTTGTGGGCCTCTGTTGACTGTAGTTGTAAAATACAAATTAGCTCACAATGCTCTTGAAGACATGTTAGGACAAAATCTATAATGTTCTTCCCAAAACATTTGAAAAAGACAGAAGTGAGGATTTCAGAGACATGATGCATACTAATGTCTGTGCTATGTGATATTTCACAGACAGGTTTGCCAAAATAAAAATGATTAATTCAAACAAACCTTGGATTTTGAACCTGTAGTCACCGATAGGCAGGGGTCTCCCTGATATAAAATGACATTGTTCCACCGACAGGAGTGTAGAAAAACCAAAAAAAAGCTTTCTACCTCTTATCTTTAATTGTGCTTCAACCATTTTGGTTTAAATAACTGCTTTCAAGAGCTAAAATAATCATAGATGGAAGCTGATTTTCAGTACAGTTTTTGGATGAATCAGAAACCTGACATTTTTTGCCAGTTCCACTGGGTATGCATATGGGCCAGAAAAAGGGGAGCCTCCACTGTACTCTTACAACTAAACATTTTGAGGCAATGTCAGAATGAATTCTTGGTCTGCCAAAGGTGACCTACAGTCTTACTTTTGATTACAGATTATTCCTCTATAATCTCTACACGTTGTTTTATTGCTGGTGCTGTTCTCTAAAATTGAAGATGTTATATTTTATCACTTGAGAGATGCTGAAAATAAAATTGCAACCTGCATGATTCCACTTTTTGAGCAGTCTACCAGCAACAAAAACAATGATAAACATCTGTGGAAGACTCAATTTTTGTTGGGAATTAAATAGACAATGAGGACCCTGACTACTTGAAAATAATTTGTGTCCTCCTTCAGCTTCCACTTAGTCTTAGTCTTTTCCTGAGAATTATTTAGCTAGTGTGAACAATACTTGCAGAAATTCTGCACATTAAAAAAAAAAAAAAAAAACCTCAGAATTTTCATCCTTGTCAGCTACAGGGATAAATTACTGTGAGCCGTTATATTTTGGAGAATTGGGAATACCTTGTGCAAGGGTAATGGTGCTGGAGAGGCTGCTGATCCTTTTGGGAGTGGTGACCTTTACAAAGAGCAGCAGCATACAGCACCTTCCTTCCTCACCCAAAAGCACTAATCTGCAAAGACAGAGGAGAGACCCACCAAGTCCATGAGCACCTGGGACCAACAGCTAAGAAGGCAGCCCATGAATATGAAAATCCAGCGCACAGAGCAGCGGGCAGATCTCTGGCAGGGAATGTCACCAAGAGCTACACCCTTCCAGTACAGAGCGCATATATATATATATATATAAAAGATTATTTTTTTTTCCCCCGTCCATCAGAATTTGTGCTTGTGCTCTGAGAATTCATCAGCCAGCTCTAAAGGCATAACAATAGCTGGCCAAGGACAGAGCATACAATGCCTTCTCACAAGGGGCAAAGGCAATCAAGAGATTTCACACCTATTTGTGCTGCCTGAGAAACATCCTTAATGTGTGGGGACACAGACAAGGGTAAGAGCAAGAAAGATAAATTATCTTGCTCCTAGCTACAGTCAGCCTGTGGATAGAAGCAGATTGACACAGTTGAGTACAAGCACCATGAGCCAGAGACTGTAAATACCTGTTAAGAGCACAAGCTGGGCTGAGCAAGGAAAAATGCCTCTATCCTTCTTCATGGGTCTCTCCTGGAAATTTTATCATCCTTCTCAGAGAGCAGAGAGGGGATGGAAAGGGTAAGTGGCATTTCGAACCCCGACCCTGGATATGAGGGGTGAGGTATTTAAGTCTGTAAGGTAGGTTTAAGAGTCATCAGCCCCTGGAGACGAGCTCTTAGATTAGCAGCTCTAAAAACTCTCTGGGAATTACAGCTAAAGTAACTCATACAAAGCCTCCCAGTAATCCCATTTTTGCACATTTGCAAAAATGGATTGAGGAGGCAGAGAAATATTCAATCTTTCTGAAACGCGGTAGCTTAAGTGGGTACTGCTGCAGACTTTGGCTAATTACACCACCAAGTGCAGATCTTATAGAAAGGTTTAAACCTGAGAAAAAAAATACATAAGAAAATGCTGAAAATTTATTTGAAATGTACCTACCTGTCCTCTTCCTAAATCATTCTGTACTCTGCATATATTGTAAAACTGCTTCTGCTTTATGATGGCTGAGACTTTAGAGAATACTGCATGTTTGGACAACATCTCACTTGCTGGATTGAGGTCTAGCACTGCACCCATCATTCCTGAGAAGATTAGGACACTAGGAACTGGCCAGATACAGCCAAGAAGATACGGGCCAACCTTTGGGTTTCATGGTATCCTTACCATGCCAGCATAACATAAGCCTCTGTTTTGGGTGTGACCTAGGATGTAGCCCACCATGCCACGTTCCAAGGATGGTCCCTGCAGATGTCACCCCTTTGTAGAGCACAGATAGCTTTAGCACTGCCTTTTTGGAACCCAGAACTAACAAAACGTTGCTACCACGTTGCTGAGAGCTCCTCTCTGCCCTGGCATACCCCAGGACCTGGCTTTCCCCATCATCTAAAGTAGAGGGCGGGGCACCCTTTTACTCCCTTCCAAACCATGTGTGCAGTGTTCCCTTCACTGAAACTAGGTCAGGGAAAGGAAAGACGTTGACTTTGTGAACTTTCTCCTAACATTTGCAGGACACAACTAGGGCATGGAAACCTGGAAGCATTTCCACTAACTTATGTGTAACTAGAGGTAGGTACAGCTACAGCTATGCCCTACCTATGCCCAGGACTGCACCTGGAAGCATCCCAGGAGAGAGCCTCAGCTCCAGAAGAAGACATGGTCCAGAGCTTACTATGCATGGGTGTAATGGAGAGGAAAAATGGAAGTCTTGTTGGAAGAGTTGCTGATCTCTTGTCTTCTTCCATTCGTGCACTGGAAAAGACATGGGAGAGCTCTTTGTTCTGGGAAACAGATTTCCTGAAATCCTGATTGTGTCCAAGCACAGCACAGTGATCATCTGGACACAGGACCATATGGCAGGTCGTATGTGACAGATGAAGGTCCCAGAAGAGGAGTTTCCACCTTCAGAATATTCCTGATAATTGCTTTCCTCCAGATTGCACCAGGCAAAATGCACAGGACCCCATCAAACTCATACAGAGGTCTATAAAAGAGCTAACATGTTCTTTACGGAGCAAATTTAGTACTCTATTGAAATATGAATAAAAACAGAATATGTTGGAATAATATTATCGATGTATTTTGAAATACAAAAGTAATACTGCTTTATGGTCGCCAATTGAATATTCTTGTTTTGTTTCACTTCAACCTTTGCATTTTGTTTTTTCACTTTGATTTGTAACTTGTTTCCTCTACAAAGAACTTACCACAAAACAACAACAACAAAAAAATGTTGCTCATCAGTCAAAAGCGAACGCTTTGCATTTAACATGGAAACACAGCTCCTTAGAACAGCATAAATCCCTGATCAAAAGAGAAACTTCATTGTTTTTCAAAATCAAATATTAGTGATTACTGTAAGGATCACTGTAAATGCCATTTACATGATTGCTGGAGGAGCCCATTGAACTCAGGATCTATTCACAAAAACAGCCATGCTGATAACCATAAATTAGACTGTTTACTGAATATTAAGATTGCTGAATATTAAACAAGAAACTTGTAAATTCCAACACAGCTGATCATCCTCTGGATGAGTCAGTGAATAAAAGAGTCCCTGAAGTGTTCAAGTTCATGTACTGTTGAATCACATTTCTCATCTCTGATTGAAAAGCAGAATGACTTGATGTTATCCAAGTTTTATCTCCATGGAGAGCTAAAGACAGCTACTATCATCTTGTATGCCAGGTCTGTCACACTTGGGACATCTTGCACTGGGAGCCTAAGAGTAATGCAATTTTTAAGTGCAGTCTTCTCAAAAGCAAGATATAAGCTCTGAAAAATTCTTACCACAAGAAGAAATTAAAAAATAATTCCTTAAGTTGCAAGTCAGCTGGAAAGGCACACTTTTTCACCATTACATTTCCAGAGAGAAGAAGAACAATAATCATAATTGAATGCAACAGTTCATGATTAAAAACACAATTAAACCAAAACATGGCAAAAAACATCTGCTTGCTGCAGTTAAAACTCAAGGTACAGAACTGGCTGCCTTCTAGGCAGTTCTCATTGGCTGCTGGAATCCATATGTTTGCTTAGATACCGTGTTGATAACAGCTTTAGAAATGCTGACAGATGGATACAGTTGTTGGCGAACTGCAAAATAGCAACAAAAATATTTTACTTATGAGAACAGAGAAGTTAATGACTTAAAAAAATAAATACACATATATATATATATAGTTTTCATCATGTCAATGAAGTGTGACCCAAAGTCAAGGCCTACAAAAGAGATAAAAGGGAAATTGTGTGGTATCAGAAAACCAATCACCCCACCCTCCCTCTTCTTTTGTTGCTCTCTGTAAAGAGAAGAGCCCCAACAATCACTTTAAGGCTTTGAGGGAACAATTGCACCAACTTGGGTGTAATTCCCCAATAAACACAGCCTTCAGGAGCTTCCCCAGCAGCTGCAGAAGGGCCATAAAGTGGCTTTTGTTTGCCTGATGCCCCAAAATACCTGTGCTAGCAGCCTAACCCAGAGCAGGCTTGGGGGTACTGAATGGGCCCATAGGCAAGAGATTGGACCAGCGAGATCTCCATTTTTATGCTGGAGGGGTCAAAAACAATGCCTTAGCTATTAAAAATTAATTGTCTTAATCAGTGTATGACATTAAAATGTAAATTTAAAGCTCAGTCTTTCAAGGTGCTGAACTGTATGGCTTTAATCCACAGAGGCTTTAATGCTGGTACTTAAACTTTGTTCGCGTGCAGTCTTATTGATGTAAGCACTTCGCTAAAAGGGGCCAGATTACAAAGCCTCTTTGAGGATCTAGCCCTCAACAGTGTACAGAAGGAGTTTAGGCCAAAGATATCAGAGTGGGCTGGAGCCCACACATGTTATTTGCATTTTGAATGAAAGTGCTTTAATAATTTAATCACTTTTGAGAACCATTGTACAGAGTCGATCTCCAGTCATTTTTTGAGGAACTAAGTCCTCTTAAATTCTAATTCTTACCCTACTGCTTATTCACAAAATAGCTTAAGGAATATCTTGCCGTGCCTCAGCTTTTCCATCTCCACAATACTTACCTCAAAGGGCTATTGTGCATGTCATTAAATAATGCTGGGAAAGCGCTCTGAAGATCCGCACTGGTGTATATATCCTAAGAGAAATCATTCTTGAAGCGTTAGTACCGCATGAAGTTTGATACAAATCCATGAACTACACCATTGGTTACAATTCTTTAAACACAATCTCCAGCATAAAGACATTAAGTGTAAGAAATAGTCTACTACTTTAGAACCTACTTCTGTAAAACCTTTATTCTTATAGTGATACTATATTCAAATGTCAGAGTATATCCAAACCCTTTTTATTTTAAGCTTGGCTGATTTATTGATGGCTGTGCTTAATTTTTAAAACATTTTCTCCTTTAGAAATTAGTCTTCTGTCAACCTTTCTAACGTACACAGTCTGGAGTCACAGTGTTCATCTTAAGCAGCTTAGCATTAATGTTTAATTCTGCAGTCTTTACCCTGGCTGTGCGGAACACTTTGATAGTTTATGGGCTTTCGCAATCAGTAGCGAAGACATACTCCTTGATTCTCAACTGTACTGATAGTAAGTTGCCATCCTCTCCCACTCTAATTTCCCTGGGTTTTCCCCTGTAATTTCTACCTGGTTTAATACCTGTACAATTTTTCAATAACAGGGAATTTTGAAAACCAGCAATGACAATGCTGAAGTACAAGGGCTCTCTGGCCCCTCTTTGGATGCTGGAGTTCACGAGATGCATTTGAATCAGATTATCCAAGCATCTGTGGGCATGGTCTGCTGCTTTGCTTCTGTGGGTCATCACTTTGCCACCAAGTGCTTTAGACATTTTAGTTATTAGCATTGCAAGTAGCTCCTTTCCTACAGATCAGACCTTCACATTTTCTTGTTTTAACAGGCAGAAACGATCTCTTAACCCTGTCTTGCACTTCATAGAATCATAGAATGGTTTGGGTTGGAAGGGACCTCAAAGATCATGGATTTCCAACCCCCCTGCCATGGGCAGGGACACCTCCCACTAGATCAGGTTGTTCACTTCATATAGAGGAAATTAAAACATGGGGTGCCCTATGCACCGACACATGTTCCCCAGGAGAGTTTAAGTTAGGTTAAATGCACTGCTTTTCTTAATTTTTCCTATCCTTTGTCTACATTTATACGTTACAAACCACATACACTTCTTATACACCCCAGATTTTCTGTCTACTAGAGCCCACACAAAAGCAAACCCCTTTTTACTCCAGAGGAGTTTCAAGCCTGCTACTCTGGAGTCCTTGGAGATGGGGTAGGTCCTGATCCAACAAAGTATATACTTAACATTAGCCCCTGCTTATCCTCTATTAAACCTAATACAACTAGGCACTTGTTTAATGTTAATTATACACTTCTGTGTTTTATGGATTGGGCCTGGATTACTTATTTGATTACAATTAGGTCTGTGATTGCATGTTCACTGAGCTGAGACTATTCAGCAATGAGCTGACTGCCTGCCCCCTCCCTCCCACCCCCACTTTGAGTAACAGAAGTCGCTACATCTGCAGTGCTGAGGGGTTTCTATTCGTCTTGTGGTAATGATGGATTCTGTTCTTTTTGACACATTCAACTACAAAAATAGAAATACCATTACTCTTTTTTCTCAGTGCCTTATCACCAAGTAGAGACAAACTTTTCTCAATGAAAGAATCCACAAACTATCCCCCAAATACCAACCTTTTACGCCTTCAGTACGCAAACATACACACTCGTTACTTTCACCCAGAGAAGCCATAAACAAGATGAACTCCTCTAACCTCACTCAAAACTGTCAAACTAAAACCAAGAAAATAAATGCTCTGGGGAAAAAGAAGAGGTAGAGCAACCCTTAGGAAAGCGACAAGGAGATCTCACCATTTCCACTGTAAAAGCTGAAACTTCAGGGGAGAAGCACCTGCCCTGCGAAACACTAACAGGCTTAGCGCTCAGTGTGACTGCAGCAATTTAACAGCTGACCTTGCCGAGTCGAAAACAACCCTCAGCTGGAAACAATATTAATTATAATGGTACAAGAACGATGCATTCCAAAATAATTTTATAGAGGGTAACGATTATAAAGTTTCTTAAATAGTTCATTTCTTTATGCAAAGTGTTTCCTCTGGACAAACACATTGAGAAAAAGCCGATATCCTCATTCAGAATGGTCTTGTTGTTAGGGTAACAGATTGGGAGTCATTTCCGAGGTCTATGTCCTTTTCGTGTCTTATCTTTGAGACACAGATTGCGAAGCAGTTATTCTCATTGACGAGTAGTACTCGCACGAGTTGTCCCGTACGAAATAATGATCCAGCTCGTGCAGGCAGTCATCCATCACTGCAAAAACGACATTCTCAGTGTAACCTTTAGATTGCATGGGATGTTCAGGGAAGTTACTATCTCCTTCTGCAGTCAGAACAAAGGTCTTGCTGCAGCTGGTGTCTCAAAGTATCTGCAATGTAGGTAAAAACAGCCCCAACTGCAGCCGAACAATATCTTTCAAGAATATTTAAGTAAAATTATTACAGGCAAAATATTAAATTCTTAATATTTTCCACTGTAAAATCATTATAGTCCACGTCCCTACATCTATTTGAGGCCTTAGAAACAAATTTGAGGCTGAACCTACAAAAGAAAATGAACAGTTAAATAATGATTCATATATAAAAGCTTGGCTTGTTTTTTTTTTCATAAATGACAATCATTCAAACTATCAATCATCTGGAGAGGAAGAATCAGCAGGCAATCTAATTCAAGGAATTAGATTGTAATGCCTGATGTAGATCTACCAGTTAATTTAAATAATGAGTCACCTGGTAGGCAATCAAATCTAGGTCAGGACATTTGGCAGGAGGAAAATAATGAGTCTAACAGCAACAGAGCTAACAAAACAATCCAGATAATAATGATGGCACAGAATGACAGGCCTAACATAATCAGACAGTGTGCATAAACTGTAAATAGACGGAGTAAAGAGAATGAACTTGAGTACAGAGGCAAAACATATTCTCCAATGAAACTATTGTCAAAGAATTATGTTTGGTTAAAAGGAAGCATTGTGACAATCACAGTGAGGACATACAGTATTTATATGCTCTTACTACATCTACAATATCTGGGAGAACATTCTTTTCCAGCTTTTAAAAAATTATTTTATATTTAAAGCAAATACAATTTTTTAAAATATTTTAAAATTTAAATATCTTTAAGCAAATATAAATTCTTTTTGCTTTTAGGAAGTGAGGTAGAAAGACAAAACTTTTCCTAGTGTCTTTTCCTGACTTTGGCTTGCATTGATTGATGATCACCTTGATTTTAGAAATCTCTTCTTGGTTCAAGAAAATAAGACTAAAGGGGAAAAGAAAGTAAATGTTCAAATGTTCAAATGCAGCTCCCCCTGCAGTCCTCTGTGCATCAGTTTGCAAATGGATAGGTATGTTAGAAACACAGCTAACATGGGCAGGCACCAGAGCTGGGGAATTTCCATCCTGCACCCTCTGCAAGCCCCTCACTAAACTGATGCCGTGGAGCATCATACCCTGTGCTCTCTGAGCATCCCAGGGGCTGTAACCAAGCACAGACACTTCTGCTCCTTAGAAGACCAAACAGACGATTTGTTTAAGCAGAAAACACTAGATGTCAGCAGTCCTCCTCGCTCCCCGCTCCAGAGCACAGCACACGTTTTAAGCAAATCCAGCTGCTCCTTGCCAGGGGCACAGTTACCATTTTATGGGTTTTTTTTTTAATCTCCACGTAGTCCTGCTTATGTCTGGCTGTCACAAGCTGTTTTCTTCTTGTGTTTGATTTCAGTGTTGTTCGTTTTCATGAGCGGGACACAACTCATCCAGTTGGTGTGTCAGGATGCTGGGGTCTGAAAACACTCTTACTGGGTCCACTTATAAAGAGGGGAGGTCAGTGACACCTTCCTATCTTCCCTTCTTCCCCAGTGGTCTGGTCCAGCATTTTTAATTTTTTTTTTTTTTTAATTAAGACCAGTTTGGGCTTACCAACAGCATTACTAAGTTATTCAGACAAAATGTGGAATGGGAACAGATTTACCTATTGAGATGCATTTTATAATCCATTACCCAGATGATGCTCCAGGTGCTGGCGCTCTCTTGGCTTGTTACTAATGCTGGTCTGTTGAGTTTATTCAGCTTGAACTAATAAGGAAGCATATAGGAGATGACTACCAAATAAATATTCTTTAAATCTGGCATCTCATTATGTCTTAGAATGAAAGATGGTACCTCTATTCAAAACTCCAGCTAATGTTGAAAGCCCATTTTTTCCTCTGTGAGCTGCTTTTTTAGTGGATAATTACAATTTCAGCTTTAAAAGTTACATCCCCAGGTTTAAGAAAGGATAGAGCTTTGTAGCTCAGCTTCGGGTTTCCAAACGTGTCACCGACTTCTTTGCTCCTTCAAGAGAACCTGTAGGAGCTCGGGTGTTTCCTTACATTGTGGTTTTTGTTTTTTTTTTTGTTCTTTGAAAAGTCAAAAGGAAATGATCAGACTTTAGTCTACTTGCATCAGTGTGAATTATATTTGCCTATGGACTGGCTCTACCGTGGTGATAAAGCAATATCTGGTACTTCATCAGGTCTCAGTAACGTCAAATGGGTGACACAGAGCCTAAACTGGATTTTATAAATGTAAAAATTCCATTTCCTAAGACAATCTTAACCATGGGCTTAAGAGTTACCTATAATATTTCAATTTAGTTTGCCTTTTCGCTTCATTTTCATGCACAAAAAAACGGTGAAAGCTGCTTCTAAAGCATTCAGTATCAAAGGAGCAATAGCTCTGCATTCCCGCAGCAGTACCAGTTGGATCACGTCTGGACCATAATACCCATGACCAAGGGGGCCTGACACACACCACTCAGGGCAACAAATGATGAATTAAAAGATCCCAACTCTTCCTCCAGTTCTGCTAATGATTTCTGTCTTTCCTTACTGAAATCATTGGATATTTTTGTGCTAACTCCTCTCTCACCCTCTGTCTTTATTGCAGATTTCTTTTAGACTTTTTTATGTTAATCACTTTTATCTGTTTTCAAAGTTAACAAGAACTTCCTAATATATCAGAGAAGTAGAATTCATTGTGCAAAGCAGGTTGTGGAGTGTTTTGAGGTCCACTCAAAAAAAGGAAGCCTTGTAAATGAGAAATGATAAGCAAAGAGCAGGCTGAACGTTTTAGAATATGCAAGAAAGCACCAGCCTGTACGGGCAAGATGGAAATCCCAGCCTTGTTTCACAAATATCAGAGCCTGTCACAACTAGAATGTTTTTCACAACATTTAAGTTGTAAGTAGTAAAAACATTTGGCTAGCTGGCCTGCTAAAATCAAAGTCCTTAAAATAGTTTTTTTCCTCCTTTTACTTATATTTTGCAGTTTAAAGATGCCTGAAATAGTAATGCCATTTGTAATGCTCATTCTAGCCAAGCTTACTTAAAATGCTCGTTCGAAAGTAATAAGCGCAATATTTTTTCTAATCAGGTCCCCTTGGAATGAAATAATGGGAAAAATGTTCCTGCCAGTTCATGCTGATTACCTGCGTGTCTCATTATTCTAAACCCTATCTGACAGCCACACAGTCATAACTGCCTTTCAACAAGAACTACCACCGAGGCTTTTAAAAATAATTTTATTTCAATTTCTAGCGAGTTCTAGCTTAAACAGCACATATAATTGCCTAATAAGCAGTTCATAAGAGGAACATAATTTCAAAGTAAAATGTTGGACCTATCCAGTCTTTGACAGAAACAGAAATTAGAGATGCCTTTTAAGTTCTCCAGTGCAAGTTATTCTGCAACAGAGGAATCAGCAACCTGGAAACTCGTTAGAATACTGATTAAACTTTCAAAGTAGGCACAGAATTTAAAAAAAAAAAATATATTGTTAATATTAAGGAACTACTGAACTTAAAAGGTAAAATCTATTAACTGTTTCAGAAGTAGTCGTAGGCTCTAAAATAATAAAAATCCCCCCAGGTTTGGAAACTGCTGTTTATTTTGTTGCCACATATAAAATCTGTGCAAATGTACAAAGCACCATACATAGAATCTTTGTAACAAAGGCCACAGCACTTAATCCACATATTTTTTTTTTATTTTGGCTCAATTATATGTATGGGACAGACTCCCAGTTTCAAAAAGCCACGTTATCCTCAGGACTCCAAGGAGATGATGGACCAGACAAAGTCGTGTTAAGTCCTTGAGGACTTGATGAGGAGTGAGTCCCTCATTCACTTTCTGGACTTTTGTCGTGTCTTGATTCCTCAAACAAATAAATGTTAAAGTCCAAAGCCTGAAACAGAGATAATGGCTAGGGAAGCTATTCATCACTTTTTCTTTTTGAACGGCAGAGGTGCTGAGTAGTCTAGATAATGTGTTTCCTGCCAGTGTGAATCGTTCTAGGATGAATAACAATTTTCGGCAAGTACCATGAGAATTGAAAGTGGCTGGTGAATCGTTCTAGGATGAATAACAATTTTTGGCAAGTACCATGAGAATCGAAAGTGGCTAGTAGATCAGGTAAACTACCAACCTGGGCATCTATTTAACATCCAGGAGTGATTTCTGTATCTGGAAGACAGGAAAGCCAGTTGTTACAGGAGATATCCTGTAGGAAGGCAGGAGAGACTTTTAGTGAGAATGATTTTCTGTTGAAAAAATATTTAGTTCTGGAAACTGATACATATTGTCACAATGCCTTGACTCTGATGAAACTGTACAAATAAAAAAAGAATGAAAAGAATTAAACCTCAATAATTTTCATAAGGTCAAATACACCGGAATATCTCTGCCTCTAATTTTAAATTACTTTTTTTTTATGGTACCATTACAAATTGGATTACCATGATGTAAAAAATTCTAAGATTTCTGTATTCTGCTTTTACCTGAATTGAATGAGAGCCTCTTGGCTTGAATTTAAAAGAAAATATTGCTTTATTAAGATGCTTCAAATGCTTAATGAGATTACTTTTAGTTTAAAAAAATCAAGAAACTGAGTTATATCAGAACAAATATTGTACAAAGTGAAATAAAATTGCATAATCAAAAACTAGAAGACATCAGTTAGTACAGGAAATACTTCTGAAGAAGAAATTTCCTTCTCCCATCAGCTCAAGATAGAATTGTCTGTGTTTTTATTTTCAGAAACTGAGAAAATAATTTTATCTAGAAGCATGAAGATTTAAAAAAACCCTAATAAACTGAAACTGCAAACTATAAAGTCATAAATCAAATGCAAGAAAAATTTCAGAAGTGATCAAGTAAGAATCCATTTTCTGCTATATATCTGTCTGTAGCTATGCCTGTGAAATACCCCCTTGGCCTGCTTTTTCCAATGATTTTGGGAAAGTAGGGTATATTCAGTTCCTCAACAAAATTCTTATTAGTTAAAGCATTAATCATCGGTTAATTGTAATTACTTAGCCTGTGGAAAATTTGGGAATGGAATTAGACTCTGACTACAAGTCAAACAAAGTTTGCTTTTACTATTGATTTAAACATTTTTGAGACAGATGTTCGATATGATTTGCTTAGCTTTTTTTTTTTGGCCATGCTCAGTCAATGTGCTGAATAATAATTGAACTCAGAATTTACACAAATTTTTGTATCAAATATAAATTACCTTGTAATCATCAATATCCTTAATAACAGAGGACAACACACATATTGCTTTTCCAATATACCTGCACAAAATTACAAACCAAGATGTTTTTGAGCTTCTATACATTTTGTCATTCAATTGCATATACCTGACAATGTTAAAAATGATTTAAAGCCTGCAGTATACACTTTGACACCTTCTTTAAACACTTATAATCCTTTTCAGTGTCACAGTCCAGTGCCCTGTTCTTAGTCTCACAAATTTTAATTATGCTTAGAAGGCAAGATCCTCAACAGGCTTTCTGAGTTGCAGAGGACCAAGGATGGGGCTCAGCCTGCATCTGACACTGGATTTTCTTCAGTCATTCAGAGCAAGCCTCTGAAAGTTAAGATCAAAGGCTTAATTCTTCCACCACTGAAGTCAGTGTCTTTTTAATTTTTCCTCTTTTTTTTTTGTTCTCATTGTAGACGATTTCAGCTATGTGAGAAAAAATTTAATTTTTTATTATTTACAATTTCAGCTATGTAAGAAAATTTTTTTTATTATTGATGATTTCAGCTGTGTGAAAAAAATACTTTTTTACTATTGATGATTTCAGCTATGTGAAAAAAACATTTAATTTTTTACAGAATTTGTTTGGAACAGGACAAAGTTGCTTTCAGAGCTAGTCAAACACCTTCCTCTCTGACCTTCCATCTATAGCACAGAGCCCCTGTACAACTTGGGCTTCCCAAAGCTTCCTCTGCCTCTGGTAGATCATCTGTAATGTAAGAAGTTCATGAGCACCTGAAGAAATGGATTTATGACTTGCAAGATATTGGACTTTAAACAGAATCACATCAGTGGTTCACCTCTTTCTGTGTCTGAAGAGGACAGACATCAGGCTGCCTTACGCACAGACACAAATCAATGCAAGCCATTGGGGAATGCAGGTGGGAAGAAATTGTCACTGGATGGTGGAGATGGTGTCTAATAAGATGTTTCAGTGTGTCTTTCTTGTCATCCACCTGCTTATTTCACCAAACCTGTGGGAAGCACTTATTACCCTTGAGGCTCAACACCTCTGTTGCAACTGGATGAAATTAGCCGAGTTGTCTCAAAGTCCACTTGGAAAAACAAAGCTGCAAATAAGAACTTCAGAATAGCTGTTCCTGTAAACAGTATCTTCCCAGTTGGAGAGCTTGAGACTGGTGATGCAGACGTGTATTTACTAAATGTATCATGGTTTAAGCTGGCAAAATTACACACACTTTCCAGGGAAAACCGGAATTCCAAAAAGTTAATTGACTTACAAATTTAACAGAAAACTGAAATGTACTGCTTGTAAAAAGTGAGAAGTTTCAGATAATGGTTCTTCTCTTTTCTCTTTTGTCGCTTTCCTTTTTTCTTTTTTATTTTTTCCTTTTTTTGTAATAGATGTCTAAAAGGAGGAGGGAAAGAAACCAAACTGAGGAAAGGAGAAACTGAAAAAAGAGAACTAAATCACTGATCAAAAGACTTTGGCCATCATGGTAAAATTTTACTAAAAAAAAAAAAAAAAAAAAAAAAGATTTTTTTCCAAACTTTAAAAAGGAAGCAAAGAAAACCTTCTCTGTCATATCATAATGTAATGATACAAAAATATTTATTTTTACAGCAAACAAGTAATTCGTTCATATTTAAAGTTACTCCACAAATTGTTCTTGGGTTTCTGAACTAAGGACACATTACACTTCTGGTGGCAGATTAGTTCACTTTCCTAAGTTTTATTTTTATAAAATCTGAAAAAGAAGAGTGTTATTTTCTCTTTTACATTCAGATTTCAAATATAAAGTTAATGACATTTTGTTATGACATACTACTTATGCATGCAGTTTGAATCTCTTGTAAAATACTTACTTTTAAAAGAATATCTGAAAATATTCCTGAATGGGTGAAAAAAACCAGATTTATTTAGAGTAATTGAAGTTGTTTTATTTCAAATTCAATACTGAAATAATGCTGCTTCTTCAGTTCCCACCGTGACCAACCATAACATGATTCACCTAAGGAAGCTATGTCTATTATTATGCAGCAAAAAGGTAGGAGGTATTATTTTTCTCAGACACTTTTCCCTAACTTTTTCCTCATTTCCAGTGAAGGCTAAGGTAATAATTTATTGCTTAGCAGAAAATTACAAGATTTCAGCAGTGACTCATCTATGTTGGTTGGGCTGTATGTGAAAGCAGAGGTATAGCTCATTTTCCCCACTCTTTTTAACCTGTTTTTTTTTCTTAGATTTAAGGTTTGGATACTTTCTGAATAGCCCTTGATAACTTTTTGAATAAACCCATTAGTAAGGATGCAAAGTCCTTCTGCTACTCACAGAATTCCCCATATTACTCCAGTTCACAAGAAGAGGCTTGAATACAAGTTGTGGGCCAAATTTCATCAAGTCATGTGGGTTTATATGGGAAGAAGCACTCTTGTCACTAGTAATACATGACTAAATGAAAATGTGTTGCCTCTCGAAACTCTTTCCTACAAAAGAGCATAGCAATCATGAGTCTGTTTTTACTTACAGGTATTTTTATATGCACAAAGACAATGATTCAAAGTAAAAACTTGAAGTGAAGATGAATATAGAGCAGCAGAAGTCAAGAGTTACAATATAAATATAAAGGACCGTATCAGCAACACATTGCATTGGCCTCTCTGCATTTGGTCATGATATAATTAAGCCAGTCCAAATTCTTTTGTAAAAGAAATAGCTAGTCAGATAATTTTAATGAGTTTTAAATTGCGTGTTATACTTCACATTCTCTAAATTCTAGTATTGTCAATAATTCCTCCATCGAAATATTTTCTTTTATTATAGTTTCAATAACAACAGTGTGTGTCACCCAAGATAAGTCTTAGAGGAAGAAAAGAAACTTTGGATAATATATCATTAACCTTAGGCCATATTTTAATCTCCAGTTCTAAAGGTTTCCCTTTCTGTACAATTTACTCATTATACATTGCCCACTTACAACAAGCAAATTCAGCAAACATTATTTATCAGAGTTCCTCTGTAGGCTAATGGCTGCCTGGGTTTCCTGTCGTGTTGTGGAGGACAAACCAAGGAGGCAGATCCAACCAAAAATGAATGGTCAATGCCCAGGTTTGCACTTTATATCTTTAAACATAGTGGAAATGTTCTTAAAAGCTGCAAGGACACATAGTAAAATGTCCCAGGAGGAGATTAATTCATGCTCTGACCTTTTAAACCAGTTTGGTTACAGCATGGATTCAATTACCCAATTAAAATAAAAAAAAAGAGAGAGAGATGAAGAAAACAAGTAGAATCCATTGCAATATTATCTTGACGCCTCTGATTCTTGAACTGAATTATGCCTTACTTATAGGCTACAATGAGGCCCTGAAAAAATAATAATCCAAGGACAAGAATATTCCTTGAGAAAATATTCTAAACTGAACTAAACTTTTTTGATGAGGATCTCTTTTTATGAAACTGTCAATTTTTTCTGTTATGTAATAGCTGAATTTTCTGCCCACTCCTTACTTTCCTGCCTTCATAAACCTGGAAATAAAAAATACATCTTCATTTAAGAGGAGGAGGAGATTCTTTACATCAAAGGGTAAACAATGCATTTCTATCTATCTCAGTAAATGAGGTCATTTTATTATTACTCCACTCTTTTTTTTCTTTCTTTCCCTGGATACTGAAGTCTGAAACTAAATTATCTACACTTCCTTTTCTGAGGAACTGAAAAAGCAACTTTTGCGTACATCAGAATGTTTTTAATAACCACAAGGGTTTACATTTCGTAGTTTGTAAATAAATGCAGCACTTTCTTTTAGTTAAAAGAATATAGTTCTTTTTCTAGTATTTCAGTGTGTAATTTAATTGCAATGTATACTCCATTTCTCAGCTGTGTGAAAGTTGCAGAGCCACAGGAATCATAATAAAATTTAATGAGTTTTTCACATGATACCCAGGGGAATATTTTCATAAAATTTGCCTACATACTAACAAAAATATTTCCAAAAATATCCACTTAGTTTGGTTTATTTGGTCATTGTATAATTACTATAGATTCTGGATTTGTGGAGGACACCCCCTAGTCTTATTTAAAATTGTAAGAAACAAAAGAAACACAAAATCATCTTCATCACATCCAAGCCTAATGCTAATCCGCATTCAATGAGATACCTTACTTCAGTAAGAATTACACATGCAACTAAGAAGTTTGAAGGAGTAGCAGTAATATTTGTTACAATTGTACAATTACTTTCATAACTGAGAAATTATTGATCAGTTTGTATTTTTAAAATAATCTTTTTTTTTCTTAAATTCTATTAGTTTTTTTAAAGAATGGCTGAAGACTGGATAGAATTACGATATTCTTCTGCCAGGAAGAGAAAGATTAGATTACAGTTCATATTTTATGTGAAGAAAATTGTAAATACAGCCTGTAAGGAAAAAAAAACAAACCCTGAATCTGGATTGCCAATGCAATGCTATTATGCCAGAGTAATAGAATATCCACACGGATACGATAGGTGCTTTCAAAAAAGTACAGATATGTAACATGATGCAGTACACTGTAGTTGAAACATTCTCTCTGAATATATATCCTGCATAACAATTTCAGTATTAACAAACAGTGGGTGGATTTCTTATTACTGATTTTACCATCTCAGCCAGTTGGAGGTCAGCATGTATTTATACGGGATAAACTACAAATCCCAGTAGTCATAAGTACAGTGCCTCAGCTTTTTTTTTCCTCATATATTTGGTACAACATTAAACACAGAGAATAACAATCTTAGTCCTTACAATTTTTTTTTATTGTTCTTCGTATTATACACAATATTCTGGTTTGAAAGCCCTTAAGAGAAAAAAAAAAATCAATAGGGTACCATGAAACTGTAATAGGAGTCTACAGAAATCACTCTAAAAACCATCAGGTGTAATAGAAAGTGATAATATCTCCATAGGGTTTTTCTTTCTAGGGCAAAGAATCTAATAATTATAAAGAAGGTAAAAAGCTTGTTTGCTTTTTCCTAGTAGATTGTCTTATGTTCTGCAAGGGCTGACGGAGAAAAGGTGTCACTGGAGCTCTGAATGTACCCTTGAAGTGTAAATGCAGAGGAAAAGCTCAGATCTCAGACGAGGAGTTCCTTCCCAAAGGACTCACAGAAGACGACTCTCCCAGGACATCCTCCAAGCTTCAAAATGGTAAATGGTATAAAAAAAAAAAAAAAAAAAAGGGGGAAAAGACTGGAATGTTGGGGAGTTTATTTCTCCAGGTAGTTTAAGAGCACTGAGTGCTAAACTTCCAAAGCAATGTCTGAGACCCTATGCTGCATCAAGCCTTTTTGGAGAATGGTCAGATGATACAGTTCTTTCCTAGAGCCACTAATGCTGCTCTGTTTATCCCTTGGAAGGAAATCCCAAAGCAAATTTAGTTTTCTTCCCAATTTCTTTTTTTTTTTTCAGGTTTTTGATATCAGGCTGCCCAGATCTATCACAGTTTGGGAGCTTTAGCTGTGAAAGGTTCTTTCCCATAATGGCACATCCTGATGAGCTGATGACTCACAAAGTACATAATACCTACAACACTAACAGCACCACAAAGTTATTCTTATTTAATTTCTATGGTTAGTGATACTCTCAAAACCTTGCAAGAAGTTTGAGTGATGACAGCAGGACAGGCCGTGATCCAAACCTACCTACAGTCAATAAGAACCCAGACTTTGATGTATTTAATCCTGATTTATCTAAATAATAAAGCCAGTGCTGAATTTTAAGTACACAAATAGCTCCTTTAAATCTGATGAGCTTAAAATTATGTATACAAATCCATTTCCAGATTGGGGCACATGTTAATGTGTAAAACACGGATAGAACTTCTCCAATAAGCTTCCTTTTCACAACTAATAAATTCACAATGGGAAGACTCAGAATGAGCACTTCAAAATTATAGTCAAAGATAAGTAAAAGCTTCGATGATCTGCTGGGTTAGAGACGGGAATATTCCCTTTCAACTATCATCCTTCTGAAACCTGTAACCGTAGGCTTTTCTTACACACAGCTTCACTGCTGGTACCCCATGGAGCTATTTTGCATCACGATCTGCAGATACCTGTCTTTCCTGTACAGCCTACTCAAGCTCCTAGCTCTGGAAAGCTAAAATATCCAAGTTAATGCCTAGAGAATCTGGAATATGTGGGCAATACTTCCCCAGTCAACAACAAAAGGTCGTGTCAAACCCCACACTCCTCCAACTTCACACCAATTTATTGAACTGAATGGAGTTTAGACCCATTGTGTATTTCGTTCTGTATTAATCCTTAAGTCACTTGTGTAGCTATACAGTAACAGTGGAAACACTTTTTTTTTTTAGCAATATAACCTTCTTTTTGCTAAATACCTAAAACAACCCAGATTGAGGGCTGAACTGACTCATAGCAATGGCAATACCCAGCACATCAGTGTTGTGTTTTCCCTCAAAATCCCAGCCACAGAAACACCACTCAGCCCATACATTCATCAGAGTGTTTTAGTGTACCTTTTAAATTTCCATCATTCTCTTTGCTCCATTAATAGAACTATTTGCATGAAAAAAAGAACAAATTGTCTTCTAACTGGTCTATTACAAGGTACATTAATTAATATAGGGGAACTTTATTAGCATCTTTATGCTGTACCCATTCATTTCAGATTGTCATTGGTGCTACTGTTATAACAGGTTGCTTCACAGACATCTTAAAGTGCTCCTAAGTACAACAAACAATGTGTTAAAAAACAACTTTTACACTTGTACTGTTCTTTTTCCTTGTAAAATAAGTATTTTCTAAGCAACATTTACCACCAGTTATTTGATGACATCTTAAATGTATTTGCTAAGCGAGGCACTTCAACTTCCATATGACTTTGTCTCTGCAAAGTGACTTTTCTTTAAACAAAAAACAGTCGTAAAATAAATTTTGAAGAGCAGAGTATTAAGTTAATGTTTTGTCACATTAACTAAACAATGTCCTGTAAAAAATCTTAACTGCACAGTACTGCATTAAAGTTAATGTAAGACAATATTACACATGGGCATATTCACTGCAACCTAGATCCTCACGAGGAGTAAGCTTCCATTGACTCCTTTGCGAACTTAGCTTGTCAAAACACGGGAAAATCAAACCTTACATTAAGGAGGAAATGACCTTCCAGCACATAGGTCATATATATATGTATTTTTTTTTCCCCTCAAGTTGTCCATCACCATTGAATGTTGGAACTGAAAAGGCAAATGAAAACACCTTGTTAGTGTTGCTATCCACAGATCAGCAACGGCTATGGGCCACCATGGCATGGGCTGGGTGTAAATGTCATCCACAGGATATAAAATGTGTTAATTCCACAGCAGTTTCTCATACTGTCCTAAAGCATCAACATCATGGTTTCTTTTGTTAGAAATATTTTTAGCTATTTTCTGCTAGGAAGAGTAAACTATTTATCACTCAGAGAAGTATTGCGGAGAAGGAAAATATTATAAAACCAGAATATTTACTTTGCAAATACAAAGAGAAACTTATAGTTACTCAGGTGACTGTTCTGTATATTTCAATGCTATAAATAGCATATATATCTAAATTATACATGTATGTATACACTATATACTAGATAAGGTTGAAGTCCTTTCATAAACACTCCAAAGTGTTTGGAGAACTGAAGTCAAAACCTCAAAATAAACTGATATTAAAGAAGGATAGTTTAAGGAGACTTTTATATATACATGTAACAATATGTTATTCACATTTCACATATGTGAAATTTTTATCACTGAAAATGGCACAATAGCACTTTTCAATGACTTAAGTTGCATTTTCCATTGCCTAAGCAAGCTGGATATTTTTTTTTTCATAAATCACCATCTAAAACTCTAAGTACTTTGTACTCTTCTGCATTTCTAGAAGAAATACACAAAGATTCCTCTGCTTAAAAGCAAGGTAAAAAACCCTTTGCAAAATTGTGTATTGCTCTTTATCTTCTTTAAGACAGAGGATTGCAAGCGGGAGCAGGAAGATCTGGAGTCACCTTGTTCGGCGGGACCTAACAGTGACAGCGATGGGATTTTGATAAATATTTACAAATGTGCATGGTACAGATACCTTTGACGTGACCTAATTTCACGCTGTATTCATAATCTGTTCATTCATAATCATTTACCAACAAAGTACTGATTGTCAAAAAGGCTTGAAGAAAACTTAATCTGGTGAAAGAGTTTAAACATCTCAGAAGTACAATGAGGTTGAACTTAACGTTAATGTTTATATTCATGAAATCATTATTGTCTGAGCATTTTTATACCGTTTATATTTTTCCAAGTTGATAATACAAGCTGACGTGCCATTGCGCATTTTTTAAGTGTTTGATTATTCGGTTTGATTTCCTGAGGGCTTTAGTGTCTAATTTACTGAGGAGGGACAGGATCAGCTTCAACTTTGTGCAGAAAAATGAGAATGACACATTTTATGCAGCCCTGCTATGGTGTGGCATGATTAGATGAGGCCAGCCTTCAATAATCTCGGTTCATGATAAGGGCCAGTGTGGCAGAGCATATTAGGTTACTAGGAATATTTAAAAAATAATATGAACTTTATGTAAACCCCTCAAAATTTAAGAAGGAGAAAAGAAGATATAATACCACCAAATGTTACTCCCATTTTGCCATTGATTTTGCAATATCTACATTGCAGAGTCTAAAATGTCGCACAGGTGTAACCATGTAATTTTTCATTCCAGAGTTCAGCATTATTCTACCAACATTTTCCAATCGACAGAGGACTATTAACTAGGCCAATTTCACAACAGGTGAAAGTGACCCCAACTAACCCTTCTCTGATGCTAAGTTCAAAATATATATAAAAAAAAAAAAAAAAGAGGGGGAGAGGGGGAGAGGAAAAAAGAAAAGAGAGAAAAGAAGAGAGGAAAGAGAGAAAAGAAGAGAGAAAAAGAGGAGAGAAAAGAGAGAAAAGAAGAGAGAAAAGAGAGAAAAAGAAGAGAGAGGAGAGAGAAAAGAAGAGAGAAAAGAGAGAAAAGAAGAGAGAAAAGAGAGAGAAGAGAGAGAAGAGAGAAAAGAGAGAAAAGAGAGAAAAAGAGAGAAAAAGAGAGAAAAAGAGAGAAAGAGAAAAGAAGAGGAAAGAAGAGGAAAGAAAGAAGAGGAAAGAAGAGGAAAGAAGAGGAAAGAAAGAAGAGGAAAGAAGAGAAAAGAAGAGAAAAGAAGAGAAAAGAGAGAAAAAAGAGAAAAAAGAGAAAAAAGAAAATATTTCCCACTTTCTGAAGGTTTATAAAGAGATAGTCTATTTTAAGTGCTGTGCCTAATACTTTACACTCTATTGCAATGTAGGTTGAATATAATTTACATGTTGCTTAAAATCATATTAAAATTTATATGCAAAAAATATCAGGATGCAATGCACAGCAGCCATCGAAAGATTCTTCCAGAAGTTCAGAGAAAGGTTGCACACAAGGAAACAGCAGAATCAAACCTTTGGGTTCTTTGATTACTGTTCAGGAATGAAGATATTCACTGTCAGAAACACAGAGTAACTTCCACTCAATTTGTTTTGCATCGTTTACAGATTGGGTAAAATCCAGCTTATCCAATTTTGTGTTTGAGGCTGGTAGTACATATACTGGAGGAGATGCAGCTAACTGCAGTTAGAATGAAAAATTACATAGTTACATCTGTGCGACATTTTAGACTGAGGTCAGTCCTCATTTACTTTTTTTTTTAATATCATGTATACTTGTTTTGCTGTATATACTTCTGTTGTTGTTAGAGGTGCTTGGAGTATCAAAGGGAAATGTACATTTCAAGAAGTATATGTGTAAGAAAAAAATTAATGTGATCTAAAAGAAAACATATGTATTACAGTAGAAAGGCTTGATGGGGTTTTGAGTTAGTCAAACTTCAGTGGAAAGCAGCCAGAAATTACATCAACATAGATTTATCCCTGTATTTAGTTCAATGTTTTATAACACTGATACAAATACGCACACAGGTTATTTCCAAACACAAAGCACAGCAAACACAACCAGCGAGACAGAAACACGCAACCAGGTTTTTCCAGCTCTTAAGACTCTGACGTTCATAAATCACCAGGAAGGCTGACCAGATATTCTGAAGCCTGTCCAATTTATCATTGCACTGATAGGTTACACTTTCTAAACTTGCTTGTTCATCCTGATCATTATACTAATTTGAAATGGCAAGATAAATGCTTATATTGATTTCATTAAGACAGGTTTTTTTGGCCATTAGAAGCACCGTTTAATTTTTTCCCTCCTCAGGTTTAGGCACCAGCTCAAGAAAGCATCTGTGCATGGAGTTAAACATGTACTTACTTTACTCTGAGTTTAAGCATCTACTGAAAGCATGAAGGCATTTAAATAATGCACTTAAATGCCTTCTGCATAGAAACCTCAATATCAGCATTTTTTTTATAGAAAGCTATTGATCGCAGCTGGCCTTGCTGTCACCCGTGATCATTGACCCCGCTCCCTGCTCCCAGCCTTGGGGTCGTATTCCCCCTTGTCTCGTGCAAACACACATAGCTTATAAAAAATATACTTCATTAGCTTCAATGTCCTTGTGTTTTGGACCTAGTCTAAAATGCACTTGTAAAACCGAAGCTGTATTTTGCAAAACAGAAAAATAATTTGAAAAATCCTAAATGTTATGTCAATCAAACAAAGAGAATTTGGTTGCTTTTGTGAAATCCTCTGGTTTGTTGCATTTCGCAAAAAGAGCAGAGTCCATCCCCCAGGTTTAATGGATGGCACACGCCTGAAGCTATACATTAGAATAAATGATGCTCCAAATGTTCTTTGTCCTAATTATACAGCTGTTTAAAGAATGTATGGCAGTTATAGAGATGCGACTTGTCAAAAATTAGAAATGATGCCTGTTCGCAGGTCAGCACACTCAGATGACATCTCAACCTAAACATTGCCTTAAAAAGCAGAGGGAAAGGGGAAAACTTTCCTATTTACTAAGGGGTAAAGTTAATTTAAATTATATTATTGATTCTTGTTGCTGTCTGTTCTCCTTTCTGAGCTCTACACATTTTTTTTCTTTTTTAATTACACTGTTCCTCTGGGATTCACAGAGCTAACTGTTCTTAATAAAATTCCTCAGAGAATTTTCTCATACAAAGTGCTAAGGAAAAGGGACTGCTCCAAGAGTTCGCCACTGAATTGATGATAGCCCTCATTTTGATGCACATCTCTCTCTGCTTTCCCTGACTGAGCTCTTGAGTCAACCAAGTCATCACCATATCTTTGCATTAAACTCTTCACAGTTTTGTTTTCATAGCTGACTATCGCTCCTGTCATTAAAATATTAAGGATGGATGCTCAGCATGCATCCAGTAGTGTTTCCAAGAGCCCTATTGCCTTCCATAAGTAATAAGCAGATTGGGACAAGTCTGACTTTAAGCCTTTGAAGAAGGAACTATGGGAAATCATGTCAGAATAGCTTTTTAAGTTCTTTATTTATAACACAGTAACACCCCGGACTATCAGCCAAGAACCTGATTTCCATTGTGCTAGACATTATACAGACGGAAAATTAAGGGATAGTTTTCCTATACAGAACTTTTTGACACAAATGATTAAAACTTTCTTTAAACAGTATTTAAGCTCAAGCATTTTTCTCTCTGTTGATGGCTCGTTAGTCATTCTGCTTTCCTAGGAAACTTCTTAAACAAAAGCTTTGTTTTAATATATTTGACTTGTTTGGACTTAAGCTTGTACTTAATTACTCGAATCAGGTCCTATTAAATAGCTCTACAAATATTGATAACCTGGCTAATCTTTCTACGCAAGAAGCATGATCATGGAAAATACACCAACGAACAAGAGTCAACATCACAGTGAAACAAATACATTGGCTGGCCAGGTATCGGTTGCTCTGTAAACAGTGGTCCATCTAAAAGAGTCAGTATTTGAAAGACAGTGTCACTTAAGTAAAGAGACAGCTGAAATACGTTAATCTCCAAGGATTACAAGCACGACAAATGGAAACAAACTTTCTAGCTCTTTTCTAAATTAAACAATTAACTCTAATATTCACATCCTCAGAGATATTTCAGCTGAGCTGGCATGGCTAATTTATAATCAATGATTAACAGAAGATGCGGCTAATTTGTCTCTGTTATTTGATTTTCCCACAGTCAAATTTACTCAGTAAAATGGATTGAAACAATGTTCTGAAGACTGGTAAGCATCGAATTAGAAACCTGGTATGTGGCTTCTTTGTAGACTAGCATTAAATAGATGTAATACAGGATGATATCTCTTGCATTAAGTAGTTTTAACAAATTAATTTTGACCCATGAGCTTAATAAAGTCTGTTAAGTAGACCCAACATCTCTGCTAAGTTAAATGGAGACTGAATATTTAATTATTTTAATTGTCTGATAAATTTGAAATTGAGAAAGTAACAGCCCTGCAAATCTTAAGATATATTTTCAGCCCTGTGTGCCATTAAGCATTACTCTAGCGATTTTACTGCATTCAAGAGGTTACAAAGTCAAGCCCAGCCACCCCTGATTGAATGAGAATTGCACATTAGTTCAAGAAAAATAGTTTTCCAGAGGTTAAAGTACCAGCCCAGGGACGCCAAGACACATTTGCAGGAATATTTAGAATGGCAATTAAGCAGTAGAAGAACTAACAAAGATGGGCAGCCTTAATAATGATAAAATACGTTGCACTGAAGTCGGTTGCAGCCATTCTTATAGTAAAGGATGTGAAATTTTAGCAGTTTATGTATGAAGAACTATCACTTTCATAGTCATCATCTATGCTAAAGATAGAGATGCAAACATTAAGGGACAAGGTAGCTGCAGCAGAACTACACTGTCAGCCACAGTACGGCTGCATGTGCCCTCTCACCTCTCCCAGTTCCCACCCATCCAGTCTCTTCCCTGTTCTTTTGGGTTCAAGAACTTTTTATACACAAACTTACCCTGTTGTCCATCAGTAAGTCACGCTGTCACAGAAATGCCCCATGCCTGAACACTGCAGCTTTTGCATTCAGTTGAAGCTGGTGCTGCCATGGAAAGGCCACATCCCGCATGCCCCAGCTGTTGGCATCCAGTTCATGACACCCATCCCCAAGAGGTCTGCTGAACTGGGAGGACACATAACTTTATTGCTACAAAGCAAGAAGGTGCAGAGAATGGAGAAATGTCTGGGGGTAGAAGTTAAGATGCAACTAAACCTTGGATAGACGTATTTGGTTATTCAACTGCAAAACAAGTATAAAGTTTCTGAGCAGAACCACTGAAGCTGGTAATAATTGAGGCTGTGGCATTTACTAGAAAGAACGCTCAAAAAAAAAAAAAGCACTTGTCAAGGGGCAGGTTAACAGGACACCAAAGAGAAGAAGCATTGTGCTATGCTGGGAGATACGCATGTGCGTGCTGTACTTCTACATTTGCATATTTACATGTGGCAGGAAGAGGAGGATGATAATTTTGCTAATACAGGAATTAATTCATGGTACAGAAATAAAAATTAAATATCCAATACAATAAAATTACTCATACATTTCTTACGGTGGAGCATGGTAATCACAAAGCATTATTTATTCAGTTCATTGACTCCAGGCATTAGTTCCACCTTCGGACTAGTTGGTACATTGCTTTTCTCGCACTGCTTTCTCACTTCTGTGGAATACTTATGCCGCAACCTGATATTTTCCTGTAAGAGTTTTTTTTTTTTTTTTAATGGTTTGAACTGAAATCACCTACAGTTTATGGGTACACAGTGCAACAAGCCTCTTAGCAAAATTAGTGTGTATATATATATATCTTTTAATTTTCTGTAATAATCCAATAAGAACACAAGATGACTCAACTGCAGTTATTAGCTCTAATCTCTTCAAGTAATTATTTTAATAAGGAAAAAAAAAAATTCTGAAAGTGCTCTCTCCAGAGGATGGTTCTGCACTAGACATAGAAGGACAGATACTGATCAGCTGCAGTAAAATAAAAAGGACAAAAAGCAACTACAGTCACTATGCTGAGAAGTCATCCCCGTTAAAATCAATACTGTGATTAATGTTGAAACACAGGAGATCAGAATCCATCATGCAATATTTTTCCTGTCTGTCCTGTTATTTTTATCACTTTCACTTTGCCATGCTGATCTGCTTCACTTGGGAACAATTGCTGGAATCCAGCTCCAACCCTTTCTTGAGAAACAAAGGGAGGCTGAGGTTCACGCTTAGCTGAGAAGAAGGAGGACGAGAAGGAAAAACCAAGTGAAAGCAAACCTGTGTTATTTATATGAACTTCACAGCATAAACTAAACCATACAAC
>NW_010112393.1:12440-18473 GCF_000699245.1 Pterocles gutturalis | reverse complement strand
CTGAAATTGCTGCAAAACCTTTCCAGGTTTTCTGAGCTGAAGTTAGTCCTTCTCTACCACAGACACCATCACTCCGGTGACCCTGGACCTCCCTGGGCAGGGAAGGGTGGTTGCAGGATTTCTGTCCTTTCCCTTGTGCTGTTCTTTTCTGGATTCATTTTCCACCGCAAGAAGAATCATATCCTCAATTTCTCTCCCCTGAAAAGCAAACACTGCAAAGTAACCATGACACACTGATGTGTAATTTTAAAAGACAGGATCAGGTTCATGTAATTAAAAAGTATCTGTTCGGAATATTTCAGTCTTACAAGTTTTTCTTTTTATTATTTAAAGTCTTTGCTTGCTGCAATAAAGAATGACCTTGATACATAATAAATGTGCTGGCTGTCTGCTAGTTTAACAGATAAGTGGCAATGTGGGGTAGACTGCTTTGCAGAAAGGGATGAAATTATATTTGCTTGGATTTTTGAAATAAAACAGCTAGCCCTGTATCTGCAAAGTTTGCCTGGTAAAGTATTTATTGTGGAGAAATATACAACTGAGCACATCGTGAAGTAACACAAATAATTTTTTTTTTTACCCAAAAAGCTACAGTTAAGAAAGTAGTCATTAATTCTAGTTCTTCCCTATCTCCATCTGCCTAATGTGCCCTAGCATACCTTGGTAGCACAGCTCTGGGATGCAGACTGGTGAGTACCAGCAACTTCATAAAGAAAGAAAAGGAACATTGGAACATGTTGGTCACAGAGTATTAATGTCAGAAAGCCTGCTCCATACAGATAAATGTGTTACTCTAAAGAGACCATCAAACTTCCATTATCTATGAAAAAAATAACACAACAGTGGTCTCTTCTGCACAAAATCTACGCACAAGCAATTCCACTAGTCTGCAGAATTACACTGATATTAGGTGAATAGAATAAATGAGATAGCATATAACTAAAAAAAAAAAAAAAAAAAAGGAAAATCAAGTCATCCCCATGCTTTCTGCTTGGTTGGGATCTCTGGAAACAGATCTATTTATAAAGAAATAGAAGCAGACCCCAGAGACATGGCAATCAAACGCATTGTGCCCTTAATATTGTCCCTCTTCCACAACTTCCACAACAGCAGCCCATAATGTTATTGGTTTCTAAACAATTAAAGTAATTTGTATTTACCTTACAACTGGCATGGGCTGAACATGTTTTTAAAACTGTTACTGACCTTTTGGCCTCATAACACTAATATATAAAACCTGCAGAAGTGTTGTAAGTGAATATTCCACAATTTTACTAAAGATCATTATTTAACCATTGCTAATTATAAAAGTAAATGATTTAGCATTAATTATATGGTCATACTGTAGAGAAAAGGTACTTATATTTTATACACCTAGAAGATTTTATTAGACAGCTATATTGGGCTTTGCTTTTCATCATCTTCCACAAGTTTTTACTTCAAAGATTTTAGTTTGGCACTTGCTTTTTTTTTTCTGTTCTGTTTTATAATATTATTGATGTATAATTTAATGATGGAAGATTTTGAATGCGTTTGTTGATAAATAGACGAGAAGCTTTGTTCTCCATAGGATCATTGCTTTTTATCTTTTCTTCATCAAATTGTCAAGACTGCATACTTAATCACAGCTAGACGTTGGGCCTCATCTTGAGCACCATAAAGTCAACGAGAGTTTTGCATCTGACTTTTATTGGAATGGGCCTGGGCACACTGTTGGTAATGTGCAACTTATAAATGCCATTTGCACACATATCAATTTTATGAACTCCCTTAGTATGGAATTTTCAGAATGTAATAGTTTGGCAGGCATTACTTTAGATTTATAGTGCTTCAAGATGACACTATTAAGCCATATTCACACCTCTGAAAATTGCTATAGCAACAGACTAGGACCAGTTCTTCCTCCACGTGGGTGGGTGAGAATCATCTCAACAACTGAAGCTTCTGCTGCCATGTTTCTGGGGGGATGTCACTTAAGGAGAAGGTGTGTGAGATGTATTCACCAATACATGTGCACATAAATAAATACAAACAGTAGGAGCAGATGGTCACAAATATGGTCACAAATTCTAAGGTAAACCAGAGATACCTTCTGAATCTTTTGTCTTCTACAGACCTGGAAAGCTGGGACAAAAACTGGAATGAGGTATTTCTGAAAATATCAGCAATGCCCACAAAAAGAGAGAAGGTAACCGAATGGTCTGGCTCCCAGTGCTGTCTCCGAAGCTCTCTGCACAAACCTCAGTTGACCTTGCCAGAGCCACCCTTTCTGCCCTTGCAGGGGAAGTATCCACCCACTCAGTTCCTGCGAGGTTCCTGAGGGCAAAAGCAGTGAAATCAGCAGGTTTCTGGGCATCCTCCAAGTCACCGACCATTGCACAGAGCACACAGAAGGGCTGTACAAGGAAGGAAAGACGAAGACAAGCTTCACTGGGGACACTGCTAGAGAGAAACCTTGGGCCTGAAACCCCAACTCACCTTCATGGAAGAAGGGGGATAAGCCAGGCAGAGGCAGAGACAAGTCACTAGACTAATCTCTCTGGGAGAAGAAATGGAGATTCCCCCTTCCCCTGAGAGAACAGTTACCCAAAGAAAATCAGGAGGAAAGGTGACCTCCTATTGTCAAGTCCTACACTTTGAGGTTAGCCTTTATCCTGGCTCTGAAACTAGTCTTAAAATGTGACTGCTCTTTGTTTATAAGGATACTTTTAACTATATCTTCATGCTTTTAACTAGATCTTTACATTTTTACTTGCCTGGGGAACAAAACACATCTCTGACTCCAATAGCATGCCGAGTTATTGTGCTTTAAATGGAATTTCAGAATTATCCCATGGGTTCATCTCCTCTGGAACCATAACGCATGGTAGAGCCTGACTCACTTTTTTGGCAATGGTGACAACTCCTGACTAACGCTGAATCATGCTGGCAATGTTATTTAATAATTTTCTATCAGAAGAACTACAAGCAATAATTCCACAAAATTATGAACTAAGATTGCTTTTCTACAGAAAAAATTAAATTCATTATATACTTGTGAGTTTGAGATGTTCTCTAAAGAGTTACCTAATTCTGAATTAATGCCTTCTAAAGTATTTCTGAACAATTGCTTTTTGATAAGATTATAGAGATATAGGTAGTTAGCAGATAATCTTTTGAAATAAAGAGATTTAAAAGCCAGAGGAGTAATCTTCTCAGTGCCTGGAGATGGAGCGTAACCATCACAGAAATCTCTTCACTTTTTGTTCTTTGAAAGATGATAAAAAGAACAGAACTGAGGATCACATTAATGCAACGTGGAGATGCTGGCAGAAAGCAGAATAAGGAGGCTGTGGCTACTTCCCAGGTCCAACATTAGTGGGCAGCAAAGCAGTAGGATCTTCCTTCTTCCACAATAGCTGGTTGGACGGCAAACATCTGATTGCTTCAAACCAGATGCTTGAACATGGGTGGCCTGCACTCCCTCTGTTTTCTAACCACTGGGCAACAGATCCTCTCTTATTAGACATTTTAGGCATTAAACTATTAATTAGACAATATTCCAGCAGAAGACTCTTGTCCTCCAAGACATACTGAGACAAGAGTTGATGGGGGCGTTAATCATATCCTCTTAAATCAGCTGTGCTGAGTCTGGCCCAAAGCTCTTATGATTCATTGTGCTTAAAGGCTTTTACTAAAATGTCAAACCATTGCCATGGCCACTGCAATTGGCTAGGTCACCATTCTGGCTGTAGGGCATTCTCTGGCTAGTCACAGTGTCACGAGGACAGGGTGAGACCAGAAGACACTTCTTGAAGAGGACTTGAGAGGAAGAAAAAAAAAGTTATTTCACTATTAACAGGTAAAATGGTATTGTCCTCGCAAAATACTGCATCAAACCCGAGATGCAGCTGTTTCATCCCTAGTTCACCGCATGTTTGCTTATGCCTATGCATAACTTGAATTCTCATCTGCTGATACATGGCTATGCTTTCAATGGATGAATTTTGAAAGGTGGTTTAGCTCACCAGCTATGGAACTTACTCTTTCCTTTTTCTTGTTAAACTGAGCACTTCCCAATAGAGAATGCAGACACCACATAGCTTATATACACTTATATCTTCCTGAAAAATACATTAATACATTACACATTGATAATATAACTAGTTCTTATCTTTTGACAGGTCACCAGTGGTCCTGGAGCAGTAACGGGCCCCATATTAGATTAAAAAAAAAATAAAACAAAAAACCAAACCAAACAAACAAACAAACAAAAAAAAAAGGGAACATCTTTAGAGAGTTCTGAGAAACTGAGAGAGTCAATGGGCAAAACCAGGAGTCTTTCCAACGACCTTCAGCTCCTGCCAGCTCAGTTCTGCCTACCCACCTTCAACTTGCTTTGAGTTCCCTATGGATCAAGGTCTCGAGTTATTATATTCCAGCTGCATAAACTACATATAATAATCTGGAGAAAATTCTGTCAGTACTTTTTCTCACTTACCATTTTCTTTTCTTCTCTGATAGGTTGTTTCAGATATGCTTTCCCAAATTTCCCCACTATTTGAGCTAGTCTCTTAAATCTTCTTTCTGTTTCCTGCAGACTGATCTCTGACAAAGCTCTTTCCCCTGACAAAGCCATTCCAAGGATTACTAAACTGCAAATCACTACTGAAAAGAAACTAAGGTATTTCACACATAAAACTGAAAGTGAGCTAAACATGATTTATCTTTAAAAAGTGACAAAACAACGGTTTTAAGATAGACACAGAAAACATTCAGCAAAAAGCACAATCATTCATTTAGAGCAAAAGTAAATCTCAATGCTGGTTATAAATGCCGGATATTTGCACTTGTGTTTTCCCAGGCTGTATTGTTGGTGTTATTCATTTCATGTCTCAACTCTTTAATGTGTAGACAGGCTTGCAGAAATAGGTGTTGATAAATGCTACTGTCTTTATATAAAGGCCTCTACAAAAACACAAACCAATATAAATGCAATATTTACCCATATTTTCTGTTTTTCTTCAAAAGTTTATGAGCTTATTTGCTCTATTAACAAACAGATCAAAGCTTATTCAAAGGAAGACTGAATATACACTATACTATTACACTCTAAAGTAAGAACCAGCTTTCTGATTTCTTTTAATCTACCTGTAAACCGTGAAGTTTGCCATCAAGTAGATACGTATTAGTTGTGGGTGTTATAACCTGTCAATCACGGAAGATTATTTAAATTATTAGCTTTCTTAGAGAGTGATTTTCTCCAAGATATCAAGTTAGTTCCTTCTTGAAAAAGATACAATAACTTCAGACATCTATATGAAAAAGCCATATGAAAGCAATGGAATTGTAAATTTGTTCCCATGTTCCCATGTATTTCTTACACAATTTAGTGACATTCTTAAATTCCACATAAAGCCTTCTTTATGTGAGTGATTTTCTTCTTTGGTGACTAAAACTTCAGGACTACAGTTACAGATGAGAGAAAAAGAATACGTAACCTACTCTGTAATCAATTCTCCTCAACGTATGGAGCGTAATCTCTGCTAAGGGCAAAAGAAATTCCCTGCTGGGCGAGGCCCTTGGTCCATCTAGCCCATCTGGGAGAGCTGCCTTACCTGTTATGATCTGCAGTCTTCTCCAACATCCACATTTCTTGGATTATGGATATTAGTGCAGACATCTCTGCCTGATCCCTGCCTTCTGTATATTTTCACAGACTTGTTATCCATGGATTTGTCTAATCCCTTTTTGAACGGGCTGATGCTGTCTGTCTCCACAACCTCCTGAGACAGTCAGTTCCAGAACTTCACTTCCACAGCGGGGGGAAAAAAAAAAAAAAAAAAAAAAGAAAGTACTTTTCTCTTGTATGTTTCGAACACATTTTCTTCTAGTTCCAATGAGTTTCAGGACCAAGAGGAGTTTGCTATTAAAATGCTCCTTTGGTCTATCCAAAGCCCAGACCTCAGAGAGCACAAGATGACACACTCCTCTCTTTTCCCACGGTTTTCCAGCACGCGACCGTGCATGCGAAACTCACCGTCCTGCTTTAGC